>NW_007152989.1:0-1043 GCF_000164805.1 Carlito syrichta | reverse complement strand
TCTTTCCCCATCTCACCAGAGATGGGACTAGCCAAGCACAAGAGATACAGAGAACCCCCACAAGACATCAAAAGAGAAGACCAACCCCTAGACATATAATAATTCACCTACACAAAGTAGGCACAAAAGAAAAAATCCTTAAAGACAGCAAGAGAAAAACGTCAGACTACCTACCAGAGAAAATCAATAGTAGTGGACCTATTGGCAGAAACACTACAAGCAAGAAGGCACTGGAGCCCTATATTCAAGGACCTCAAAGATAGACAATTTCAACCAAGAATTTACTATCCAGTCAAGGTCAGTTTCATCAGTGATGGAGAATTAAAATCCTTCCCTGACATCCAATCCCTAAGAGATTATGCAGCTTGCAGACCACCTCTACAGGAGACACTTAAAAGGAATTAAGCACAAAAGAAAGAAAAAAAGAATGACTACACACTTCGCAAGAGAACAGCAGAAAACAGAACCAACAAAGAATAGAGCACAACAAGAAACTTAAAAACACACACATACAACAACCTCAAAGCCAAAAGAAAACAAGAAAAAAATACTTTATAAGAACCTAAAGACAGGGATAAATAATCACATTTCAATAATCAACTTGAATGTGAATGAACTAAATGCACCACTGAAAAGAAACACAATGGCAAACTGGGTAAGATATCATGACCCAATTATTTGCTGCATCTAGGAAACTCATCTCACCACAAAGGATGTGCACAGACTCAAAGTAAGAGGATGGAAAACGAGTTTCCAGGCAAATTGATCACAAAATAAGGTAGGAGTTGTGATCTTAATATCAGATAAAACACCCTTTAAGCTGTCAAAAATTTTAAAAGATACAAAAGTACACTACATAATGATCAAAGCTTCAATCCATCAACAAGAAATATACATCCTAAATATATATGCACCCAACACAGGAGTACCAGCATTTACAAAGCAATCTAAAAAACTAAAGTTTACTAAGTAAACTAAAAAAAGATATTGACTATAACTCTATTATAGCAGGGGACTTGAATACCCTACTAACAGCCCTAGTG
>NW_007152988.1:0-839 GCF_000164805.1 Carlito syrichta | reverse complement strand
TCGTCTAATACTACTTAGCTTTATTAGTGTCATCAGATACTATTTGAGTTATTAGTTCCGTCAGATACTCCATGCCTACTTAGCTTTTATTAGTGTCATCAGATACTATTTAAGTTATTAGTTCCGTCAGATACTCCATGCCTTATTAGTGCCGTCTGATACTCCTTTCCTTATTAGTGCCGTCTGATACTCCTGGCCTTATTAGTGCAGTCTGATACTGCTTGCCTTCTTAGTGCCGTCTGATACTACTTGCCTTGTTAGTGACGTCTGATACTATTTGCTTTCTTAATGTCATCTCATACTACTTGCCTTCCGAGTGTCATCTTATACTACTTGCCTTCTTCGTGTCGTCTGATGCTACTTGCCTTCTTAGTGTCCAAAGATTCTACTTGCGTTCTTAGTGTCGTCTGATACTACTTGCCTTCTTATTGTCGTTAGATACTCCTTATCTTCTTAGTGTCGTCTGACAGTAGTTTCCTTACTAGTGTTTTCTGATACTACTTGCATTCTTAGTGTCGTCTGATACTTCTTGCCTTGCTATTGCCGTCTAATACTACTTGCCTTTTTAGTGCCATCTGATACTACTGGCCTTCTTAATTTCGTCTGATACTACTTGCCTTCTTAGTGTCGTCTGATACTACATGCCTTCTTAGTGTCGTCAGATACTACTTGCCTTCTTAGTGACGTCTCATACTAGTTGCCTTGGTAGTGTGTGATACTACTTGCCTTGTTAGTGCCGTCTGATACTACTTTACTTGTTAGTGCTGTCTGATACTACTTGGCTTGTTAGTGACGTCTGATACTACTTGCCCTCTTAGTGCCGTCTGATACTACTTGCG
>NW_007152987.1:0-810 GCF_000164805.1 Carlito syrichta | reverse complement strand
CAAGGTCAACAACAGACGTGATCTAAACTAACAGTTACAATGATAAAATCATAAGTCAAAATAAGTGAAAGGGAGAAGTGCAAGAGGGAAAACAGATATACATACCAACTATCAGGTGAGAGAGAGACACACGGCTGGGAAGAAGTGAAAAAAGACAGGTAAGAAAGATTCCCTAAAGAATACTGATAGCTAAACAGAGACAGGCCAAAAAAATCAAGAAACAGTATAAGTCAGAAGGTAAACACCAAACGTAATCTAGACCAACAGTTTCAATGATAAAATCATAGGTCAAAATAAGCCATCAAACTAGAGTCACTTCTGTGATCTCCGATTCCAGCCTCTGCCTTTTGTTTTTCGTTGCAGCATAGGGGTGGGGCTTTGTCTCCTGTTTCACACTGTTGCCTTAAAAGCTGAGGTAAAGTTTGTTGCTAGGTGGGCGGGGCAGTGGAAGTCTGCCTGGAGAATGGCAAGGCAGTTTAAGCAGGTCTGTTTTTCTCTGCTTGTCTGGGTCCTCTGGGTTGGGGTCTCACGCTGTGTGCCTCAGCCAGGGTGGACCCGGAGTTCCAGAGCTCCAAAGTTCCAAAAGGCAGGCTGTAAATGACGAGAGTGGCACTGGGTCCCTACAGAGTATTCAGCCAGTAATGGAACCGGTGTCTCTGAGGGGCGGGCGCTCAGAGCCTCCCTGTGCGACCTGCGGTGCCGGGTGCCGGGCCGGGGAGAGAGCTGGAGGGAGCAGGGACCCAAAACTTCCCCGCACGCTGCAATACCTGGCCTTAGGAAATGAGGTAAAGTTTGTTGCTAGGTGGGCAG
>NW_007152986.1:0-694 GCF_000164805.1 Carlito syrichta | reverse complement strand
AAAACAAAACTTAAAATTAATTAAATGCTTGAATGTAAAACTGAAACCATGAAACTTCTAGAAGAAAACAGAAACCATGAAACTTCTAGAAGAAAACAGAAACCATGAAACTTCTAGAAGAAAACAGGGAAAGTGTTTCACAATATTAGACTGGGCAAGGATCTATAAAAAAAATAAAGACCTCAAAAACACAATAAAAATAAATAAACAAAATGGGATTACATCAAACTAAAAAATTACATCATTTTAAAACCATAATGAAATACCATCTCACTCCAGTTAGAATGGCAATTATCACAAAGACGAAAGAAAACAAGTGTTAGCCGGCTTGGTGGCTCAGCCTGTAATCCCGCGCCTTTGGGAGGCTGAGGTGAGTGGATTGCCTGAGCCCGCAGGTTCGAGACCGCCTGGGCAGCGAGATCTCATCTCTACAATAAATCAAAAAATCAGCCGGGCGTGGTAGCGCACGCCTGTAATTCCAGCTACTGGGAAGGCTGAGGCGGAAGGATCGCTGGAGCCCAGCAGGTCGAGGCTGCGGTGGCCGGGAGCGGCCACTGCACTCCAGTCTGGGTGACAGAGTAAGACTCCAACTCAAAAAAAAAAAAAAGAAAATAAGTATTGGCAAGAATGTTAGAGAAAAGGAAACACACACTGTTTATGGGATTGCAAACTAGCACAACCACTATGAAAAAAA
>NW_007152985.1:3638-5089 GCF_000164805.1 Carlito syrichta | reverse complement strand
GCTCCAGGGCTCCAGTCTTCCCCTGCCTCAGCCTCCCACAGACACAGCCCTATTTTCTGCCAATTCATCATCTTTCAGGAACTCTAGGCCCAAGGCTGGGTCCTTCTTTCCAAATGATTTGTCTGTTCATGATGATCACAACTCCATACACAAATGGATGCTCTTCTTTTTTTTTTTCCTTTTTTCCTTTTTTCTTTTAATAACAGTCTCACTCTGCCACCCAGGCTGAGGGAGGCTGTTCACTCCTGGCCACTGCAGCCTTGGCCCGCATGACTCCTGCGAGCCTTTCCCAAGCCTTCCGAGAAGCTGAAACAATCATGCACCATCATGCCTGGCTCATTTGAGATGGAGGGTAGAGAAGAGGCATCCCCGAGGTGGCCCAGGTGGATCTCGGCCCATGGGCTTGGGCCGGCTTCTGGCCTCAGTCTTTCAAAGCACTGAGATGATGAGTCTGAGCCACCGGGCCCAGCTTCAATCCTTCCTAGAAAATGAAGCAGAAGCCCTGGCGTGCAGTCCCATGCCTGGAATTCCAGCACTCTGGGAGACCAAGGCGGGAGGATGGTTTGAACCCAGGAACTCAAGACCTGCCCGAGCCATGCAGGGAGACAACATCTCCACACCCATCCAAACAGCAGGTCTGGGATCATGATGTGCATCATCCTGGGCACTCCAGAGGCTGAGGTGGGAGGATTGCCAGAGCCCACGATTTCGAGGCTGGCGGTGAACGATGGTTTTGTCCCCGTGCACCAGCCTGGACCACACAGCCAAACCCTGTCTCCAATAACATTAGAATCATATACAGATTCTCAACTGCGCATGGTATGTTCAAAGGACGTCTGGCTTTAGAGCCAGAAAAAAAAATGACACTGGGGGTGAAGAAATGTCCATGGGTGAGGGATCTGTCCCCAGCCTTTCTTGGCATAAAATCGTCATTGCTGAGTCAGAGGGCTGGCCTGCCTGGGGCACATTTATCACCCCAGAGAGTAGAGCCGGCAGGAATCCCACCAGGGAGGCTCGAGAACCCCAACACTAAAGCGGGGGCAAGACATTTTTGGGGAGTTGGGACTGGAAGGTGCCAAGCTTGGGGGACCCTCATGTCTGGGAGGTGGGGAGGAAGGACTGAGGGCTGAAGGTTTGCAGGCAAATGGATTTCTTTGTTGATTTAGATTTTCTTTCTTTCTTTCTTTCTTTCTTTCTTTCTTTCTTTCTTTCTTTCTTTCTTTCTTTCTTTCTTTCTTTCCTTTCCTCACTAGGTTGCCCAGGCTGCTCTCAAACCACCCAACTCGGGTTTTCCTCTCAGCCTCAGCCTCCCAAACAGCTGTGATCACAGGCTTTCCATTTGGTCAACAACCCGGTCTTCCTGCCTGGTCTTGAACTGTGGGCCTGAGGCGATTCTCCTGCTGAAGCCTGCCTTCACCCAAGGTTTTCTGGGTTTGAATTGGCGTCCAGGT
>NW_007152985.1:1847-3118 GCF_000164805.1 Carlito syrichta | reverse complement strand
TTCCCCATGACAAAGACACATGTGAGCTCACAGAACAGATGGCCCTGAGTTAGGGTGGCCTTCAGGCACAGAGCAATCAAGGTGGTCCAGCAAAGGCATGGCCAACCTAGGTTCTTATTGCCCAGTTGTGCCACCTTTAGGTGGGGAGAGTGCCCCTTCTTCTCCCGATCACACCCCCATCCCCAGCCCATGCGGACCTTCCCTGAAGAGCCATGGACGCCCATAGTGACACATGTGGGAGGCATCTTTTTTGTCATCGGAGTCTCCATTGACTGGGCTGGGGTGCAGGGGCACCATTGTTGCCCGCAAGGCCTCAACCTGAGGGGCTCAAGCAATTTCCTTGTCTCGGCTTGGCCCGGCCCCTGGCCTCAGACTCCCAAAGTGCTGGAATGACTAGGTTTAGCCCCTAGGCCTGGCCTCCATCCTTTGTCAAAAACGAACCAGAAGACCTGGGGTGGTGGTCAACGCCTGGAATTCCAGTGCTCTGGGAATCTAATGCAGGAGGATGGCTGGAGCCCAGAAGCCCAAGGCCAGCCCGGGCCACCCAGAGAGACCCTGTCTCCACACCCATCCAATCAGGGGTTCTGAGTCCAAGGTGCCAGTCATCCCGGCCACTCCAGAGTCTGAGGCGGGAAGGTCATCAGAGTCCACGATTTTGAGGCTGGTGGTGAACAACTGTCGTGTCTCCAGGTCCCAACTTGGGCCACAGAGCCAGACTTTGTCTCCAAAAACATCAGAACTGTACACAGCTTCTCAACTGTGTGTGGTGTGTTCACAATGTGACTGGATTTAGAGCAAGGAAAAATGGGACTGGGGGGAAGAAAGTTGCCTGGGTGAGGGATGCATCCCTGGACTTTATTGGTGGAAGGTCCTCATTGCTGTTGGAGAGTTGGCTGGCCTGGGGCACATTTCCCACCTTGGAGAGGTGAGCCGGCAGGAACCCAGCTAGGGAACTTTGGGAAATCCTGCACCAAAACGGGGGCAACCATTGGCAAGGGGATTGGTGCTGGAAGGTGACAAGCTTGGGGGAGCCTGACATGTGGAGGGGACAGGGGGAAGGACTGAGGAAAGGTTTGCAGGAAAATTGATTTTTTTCTTTCTTTCTTCTCTTTCTTTCTTTCTTTCTTTCTTTCTTTCTTTCTTTTTCTTTCTTTCTTTCTTTCTCTCTCTCTCTCTCTCTCTTTCTTTCTTTCTTTCTTTCTTTCTTTCTTTCCTTCTTTCTTTCCTTCTTTTCTATCCTTACTAGGTTGCCCAGGCTGCTCTCAAACCAC
>NW_007152985.1:0-989 GCF_000164805.1 Carlito syrichta | reverse complement strand
CTTTCTTCTCTTTCTTTCTTTCTTCTCTTTCTTTCTTTCTTTTTTCTTTCTTTCTTTCTTTTTTTCTTTCTTTCTTCTCTTTCTTTCTTTCTTTCTTCTTTCTTTCTTTCTTTCTTTCTTTCTTTCTTTCTTTCTTTCTTTCTTTCTTTCTTTCTTTCTTTCTTTCTTTCTTTTCTATCCTTACTAGGCTGCCCAGGCTGCTCTCAAACCACCCAAATTGGGACATTCTCTTTGCCTGGGCCTCCCAAACTTCTGTGATCACAGTCTTTCCATTTGATCAACATCCTGGTCTTCCTGAATTGTCTTGAACTCGCCAAGGCCAGCCATCACCCATGGTTGCGTTTTGCTTGGGGTCGATGTGTGGGCTTGCAATGGTGTCTAGCCTGGTCTCCAGCTCCTGGTCTCTAGCCATCTTCTGATGGAGGTCTCCCCAAGTGCTGAGAAGACAGGCATGAGTCGCCTGGCCATCTCCGACCCCACAAAAATTTGAGAGTCACGCACTCCCTTTCCCCTAGATGGTAACTGGGAGAATCAAGCAGGTCCACCCTGGGGAATGATGCAGGCAGAGGGGACATGATTCTGCATCAGTCCCTTCCCCCAGACAGAGTTCGGCAGGCAACTCCAGCCAACCACTCCAGTACCCAGGGTCATCAGAAGGAAGCGGGCCTCATGGAGGGGCTGCGAGAGGGGTGTGAAGACCAGACTCGGGGGTTCATGCTTGTCTTCCTGGCACTCTGGGAGGCTGAGGGGAGAAGATGGCCTGAGTCCCCAGTTCAAGACAAGCCTGGGTACCTTGTGAGACCTCATCTCTACAAGAAGCAAAAATATGAGCCAAGCATCATGGAGCACACCTCTTGTTCTGGCCACTCGGGAGGCCATAGTGGGAAGACCGCCAGAGTCCAGCTGGTGAAGGCCACGGTGACTGAGAGCAGGCCCCTGCCCTCTGGCCTGGGCAACAGAGCAGGACTCTGACTCAGAATAATAATACC
>NW_007152984.1:0-724 GCF_000164805.1 Carlito syrichta | reverse complement strand
CCTCTCTGCCTGGGTCTCCCAAATTGCTGCAATTCCAGGCTTTCCATTTGGTTGACATCCTGGTCTTCCTGCCGGGTCATGAACTCTGGTCTGCAGGTAATCCTCCCACCAAGGTCTGCCCTTACCTACGGTTTTCTAGGTTTTGCTTGGGGTCAAAGTGGGAGCTCGCTATTGTGTCTAACCTGGTCTTGAGCTCCCGGACTCTGGGCATCATCCCACCTCGGCCTCTGCTAGTATCGAGGAGGCAGGCATGAGTCATCTGGCCATCTCTGGACCCCAGGTTTTGGTCTCCCATTCTGCCAACTTCGGGCAGGTGGAGGACACCTTCCTCTCCCAATCACTCCATCGTACCACGCCCACGTGGACTTTTCCCTGGGGAGTAGTGGACACCCATCATGATGCACGTTGGAGGCATCTTTTATGTCACTGTAGTCCCTAACCCCCTGGCTGGGCCATGATGGCACAACCATGGCTTCCAGGGCCTCAACCTGCAGGGCTCAGGGGGTCCTCCAGACTCAGCACCTGAGCAGCATGGACTCTGAGGGCCACCACGCCTGACTGAATTTTGTGTCCCTTTTGCCAAGACAATGTCTGGCCACATTGCCCTGGCTGGTCTCTGACCCCGGGGGCTCCACTCAGTGGGCAAGGCAGAGGATTGCCTGAGCCCAGCACGTGGAGTCTGCAGTGACTATGAGCATGACCCTGCACTTTGGCCTGTGTGGCA
>NW_007152983.1:0-3880 GCF_000164805.1 Carlito syrichta | reverse complement strand
CCAATGCCTCTGAGATGGACTCATTTGTTGCCTCCAGGATGTTTTTGGCACAAGCTTCTCCAGTGGTCTAGCTACATGCCTCTGCAGTGGCCCACCAAGGGTCTCTGCTGTGGCTCCATTGCATGCCTCCTTTTTGGCCTTGCAGCATGCCCCCAGGATTGACCTGCCACATGCCTCCATTGTGGCCACACAATATGCCTCCATGATGGCCCTGCTGCATGCCTTTGTGATGGACCCACCACATGCCTCTGGGATGGACCTACCACATGCTTCTGGGACAGACCCACCATGTGCCTCTGCGATGTGCCTTTGCAGTGAACCTGCTAAGTACCTCTGAAGTGGCCCTGAAAAATGGTTCCATGATGAACCTACTGCATGCCTTCATGGTGGCCCTGCTGTGTGACTTCACAGTGGCCCCACCGCGTGCCTCTGCAGTAGCCCCACAACATGCTCCTAAGATGGACCTGAAGCATGCCTCCAAAATAGACCCACTGTGGGCCTCTGTGATGGCCATACTGTGTGCTTCCACAGGGGCCAGGCCTCGTGGATCTGCATTGTTCCTGCCATGTGCCTCTCGGATTAACCTGCCATGTGCCTCCATGATGAACCTACCATGTACAGGCCCTGTTGCATGCTTCCATGGTGACCCTGACTCATGCATCTGCAGTGACCAGGCCATGTGCCTCTGGGATGGACCTGCCACATGCCTTTGTGATAGGATTGCCACGTGTCTTTTTGGTGGCACCACTGCATGCCTCTGTTTTGGTCCCAATGTTGCCTACTCAGTGGTCCCACCACATGCCTCTGGGATTGAACAGCCACAGGCTTCCACAGAGGACCAATCACATACCTCTGCAGTTACTCCCTCATGACTGTGGCCTTGCCATGGGCCTTTGCAACTGCTTTCATGTTGGGTTACATGACTCAGTGGTGGCCCTGCTGCATCCCTTTGCAGTTTCCCTACCACATGCCTCTGGGTTGACCCCACTGTGATCATCTGAGGAAGACCTATATGTGCCTTTGGGATGGACCCACAGCATCCCTCTGTGGTGGACTCACTGCATGCCTATGGGTGGACTCGCTGTATGCCTCTGGGATAAACACACCATATGAGTTCAAGATGAATTGGACTTGTACCTTCTTGGTGGATCTGCCATGTGACTCTTTGGTGGACCTGCCACTTGCCTCCATGGGCCATGATCATATAACTCTATGTTGTCCATGCCAGCTGATTCCGTGGTGTCCCTTCTGTGTGTCTCTGTAGTAAACCCACCACATGCCTCTGCAGTGGTCTTGCCACATGACTTTGTGGTGGACCCATCACATGATTTTGCTGTGACCCTACTGTTTACCATCATAGTGAACCTGCTGCATGCTTATGTGGTGGACCTGCCTTGTGCTTTCACAGTGGCTCCGCTGTATGTCTCTAGGATGGAACAGTCAAGTGACTTCATGATGGACCTGCTGTGTGCCTCTGTGATTGATCCACCATATGCCTTTCCAGTGGACTTGCCTTATGCCTTCACGGTGGACACATCATGTGCCTCCATGGTGGATTTGCCGTGTGTCTCCTCAGTGGACCCACAGTGTGTCTTTGTAATGGCCCTGCCCCATGCCTCTGGGATGGACCAACCACATGTCTCTGGGATGAGCACATCACTTGTCTCTGAGGTGGAACTGATGAGAGTCTCTGTGGTTTCCCTGCCACATGCCCTTGTGGTGGCCCCTCTGCATTCCTCAGCTGAATCTGCTGCATGCCTCCAGGATTGACCAGACATGTGCCTCTGGAATGGACAAGCCATGTGCTTCCATGGTGGCCCTACTGCATGCCTCTACAGTGGCCCTGCCATGTGCCTCTGCAATGATCTTACTGCAGTGGCCCCCTCCATGAGCCTTCTCAATGCCCTCACTATATAACTTTTTGGTAAACCTTCCTGCATGCCTCTTCAGTGGTCCCACTGCATGCCTTCAAAGTGGCTCAGCTGCTTGCCTTCTTGGTAGCCCTGCTGTGTACTTCTGTGGTGAATCTCTCATGTGCCTCTGGGATGGATCTGACATGTGACTTTGGGATATATATGCCATGTAACTCCACAATGGTCCCATTGTGTGCCTTCACAGTGGCCTCACCACATGTCTCTGAAATGGCAATAATGTACCCCTGCAGTGATCCTGCTTCATGCCTCCTCATTGACACTACTGCATGTCTTCATGGTGGCCCAGCTGCTTGCCTTCTTGGTGGCCCCATTTTGTGATTCCAGAATGAACTTTCCATGTGCTTCCACAGTGGATCCACCTTGTTCCTCCATGGTGAATACACTGCATACCGCTGTGGTGGATTAGCCACATGCCTTCTTGGTGTACCTACTGTATGTCTCCATAGTGACTCTTCCACATGCCTCTGGGATAGACCCACCACTTGTCTCTGAGGTGGGTCACCTGAATGCCTCTGCAGTGTCCTCGACATGTGGTGGCCCCACTGTGTGCCTCTCTTGGATCTACTGTGTGCCTCAAGGATAGACCCATCATGTGCCTCTGGAATGGACATTCCCCATACTTCCATAATGGTTCCCTACATGACTCTTCAATGACCTTGCCATGTACCTGCAAAGTGATCCTGTCATAGCCCCAGTGCATGTCTCTGTGATGGCCCTGCTACATGTCTGTGCACTAGCCATCCTGTGTGCCTCTGGTGGCTCTGACAGTTGCCTCCTCTGTGGTGCTGCTGCATGCTTCTGTGTTGACCTACCCCTTGCCTCTTTGGTAGTCTCACTGAGTGTCTCCAGGATGGCCCCATTACACACCACCATGGTGGACCCTCCATGTAACTCCATGGTGAGACCACTGTGAGCCTCCACAGTGGCACCACTGCATACTCTGATGTGGCCCAACCACATGTGTCAGCTCTGGAATGGATTTGCAATGTGCCTCTGGGATGAACCTGCCACTTGCCACTGCAATGACCTTGCCTCTGTGGTGGGACCTACTGTGAACCTCAGTGGTGGTCTTGCCATGTGCTTTTGGAGTTGTCTTGCCATGTGTCTCCATGGTGGCTCTGCCATAGTAGCCCCTCTGTTTGCCTCCAGTGTGGCCCTACTGCATGCCTCTTCAGTGACTCTGCCACATGCTTCTGAAATGTACCTGCCATGTGCCTCCCCATTGAACCTGTTGCACGTCTTTGAAGTGTCACTGCCAGGTGCCTCCATGATGGCCCAATCATGTCTCCACAGTGACCCCACTGCATGCCACAAGAATGTTTCCCCTGTGTGCCTCTGGTATATACATGCCAAATGCCTCTGTGATAGACCCACTTACCTCCATGGTTCCATGGTTGTCCAATACCTCTATAATGGCCTCATCACATGCCTCTAGAATGTACATGCCACATGCCTCCATCATAAACTTGCAGCTTGCCTCCATGTTTGGTCCTGTGGTGGCCAAGCCACAAGCCTCCATAGTGGTTCTGCTGCATGCCTCTGGGTTGAACCTGCCATGTGTATTCATGGTGTCCCCACTGCTTGCCTTCTCAGTAGATCCATTGCATGCCTTTTGGATGGACCTGCTACATGCATCTATAGTGGTGCTATGATGTGCCTTGACAGTGGCCCTGCCATGTGCTTCTGCAGTGGCTCCACAATGTAACTCTGCAGGGGCCCTGCACACGCCTCTTTGGTGGCCCTGTCACATTCCTCTGTGGTGGACCCACCATGTACTTTCACAGTGGTCATTCTGCATGCCTCCAGGATGGACCCTCTACATGCCTTTGGAAAGGATCCACTGCATGCCTCCAGGATGGACTCACTGTGTGTTTTCAGGAGGAACCACCACATGTCTTTGCAGTGGCCCCACCATGATGCTCCGCCATGTGTCTTCTGGATGGACA
>NW_007152982.1:0-3093 GCF_000164805.1 Carlito syrichta | reverse complement strand
TCTGTGGAAGCACGTGGTGTGGCCATTATGAAGGCATGTGGTAGGTTCTTTTTGGTTGATCCATTGCCTGCCTTGTCTGTGACTCTACCATGTGTCTTTGTGGTGTTCCACTACATGGCTCTAAATGGAGCCACGATGTGCCTTTGCACCAGCCCTGCCTTAATGGTTGCCTTGATGAGTGCCTTTGTGGTTGTCTTGCTGTGTACATTCTGGTTAAAACTGCTGTCTACCTCCAAATTGGCCTGCTACATTCCTTCATGGTGGGGCTGTCACATGCCTCTGTGGTTTACCCTATATATGTCTGTCTTCACAGTGTATCCACCATGGGCCTCCACAAAGTCCTGCCACATGTCTAACGGATCAACATGTTGTATGCCTCCATAGTGGACGCAGTTCTTGCTGCCATGGTTGACCTGTCACGTTCTTTTGTGATGGACATGCTGCATGGGTCTTTGGTGGTCATGTCTTATTCTTCCATGGTGGCTCCATGTGTCTTCCTCTCATGTGCCTCCATGGTGTCCTTGATGCATACCTACATAGTAGACCATTGAATGCTGGTGTGGTGGACTCACCATGTGTCTCTGCAGTGACCCCATTGCATTCCTATGGGATAGCCCCTCCATGTGTCTCCAGTATGGGCCCTCCATGTGCCTTTGGGTTGGACCTACTGAGTGCCTTCCCAGTGAGCCTGCCACACACCTCCATGCTAGACTTGCCATGTGCCTCCTCTGTAGACCCACATTGTACCTTTGTGGTAGACCTACCATGTGCCTCTTTAATGAACCCACAGCATACCTACATAGTGGCCCCACAATCTGTTTATCTGGTGGTTCCACAATGTGCCTCCACATTGACCCTCCTGCATACTTCCACTTTGGCCTCATCATGTACCTTCTCAGTGTTCCCACTGCATGCCTCTGTAATGGCCCTGCTACTTGCCTCTGAGGTGGACCCACCACATGCTTCAGAGGTGGTCCCACTGTGTGACTCCTCAATAGACATGCTGTGTGCCTCTGCAATGGCTCTGCTGCATCCCAGCACAGTGGCCTCATCATGTGCCCCCATTGTGGCCCCTATGTTTGCCTCTGAAGAGGTGCCATGATATGCTTTTTTGGTAGTCTAGTGATGTACCTCCAATGTTGCTCCACCATGTGCTTCTGGGATCAAACTGCCATATGTCTTTGAGTTAGACTCACTGCGTGCCTGCAGTGAACCCACCATGTGCCTCCACCATGGACGCGCTGTGTATCTTTGCTGTAACTCTGCCATGTTACTCCACAATGTCCCCTCCTTGTCCCTCCACTGTAATCCTGCCACGTGCCTCCATGGTAGTCCATCCACATTCATTCACAGTGGACCCACTGCAAGCCTCCCTGATGGCCCCACTGTGTGCATCCATGATAGCCCTGCTGCAAACCTTTGCTGTGGCCTTGCTTTGTGCCTCTGTAGTGGTCCCACCTTGTGCTTCTGTGGTAGCCCTGCTGTGTGGCTTTGTTTTGGGACCACTGTGTGCCTCTTGATGTACCTACCAGGTGTCTTTGGGGGTGGACATGGTGAGTACCTTTGTGGTGAATGTGCCACATGTCTTTGCAGAAGACCTGCTGTGTGTGACTCCTTTGTGGCCCTGCCATGTGCCTGTGGTGGACCCCCTGTGGTTCTCTTGGATATACCTGCCACGTACCTGTGAGACAGATCTGCCATGTGCCTCCATGGTGGAGATCTGCAGTGGACCTACTGTGTGCCTTTGCAGTGATCCCACTGCATATCTCTGTGGTGACGTCCCACATGCCTCCACTGTGGCTATGCCACATGCCTCAGCTGTGGCTCCACCATGTACCTCCACAGTGGCCATGCTCCATGCCTCTGGGGTGGACTCATGTGACTCACCACGTGCCTCTGTGGTGGCCCTGCCACATGCCTCTCAGATAGACCCACCATGTGACTCTGCGGTAGACCCACTGCATGCCTCCATAGTGGTCTAGCCATGTGTCTCTGCAAAGGTCCCACCATGTGCTTCTGAGATGGACTCATCATGAGCTTCCAGGATGGACCTGCCACATGCCTCTGAAGTGGACCTATTTCATGCTTCTGCAGTGTACCTGTGGTGTGCCTCCTTGGTGGCCCTGTCATGTACCTCTACATTGACACTGCTGCATACCTTCACAGTGGCTTTGCATGCTTCCTCATTGGACACACCACATACCTCTGTGGTAGCTCCACTGCTTGACTCCTCAGTGGCCCCATGGTATGTCACCAGGTTGGACCCACAGCATGTCTCCACGGTGGCCTCACCACATAGCTCCTGGATGAACTTTCCACATGCCTCTGGGATGGACCCACCATATGTCTCTGTTATTGACTCACCATGTTCCTCCTTGGAAGACTTACCTCATACCACTGTAGTGGATCCATCCAATGAATTCACAGTGGTCCCATAACAAGCTTCTGCAGTGGCCCTGCTGCATGCCGCTGGATAGACCTGACAAGTGCCTCTACAGTGGACCTGTCAAGTACCTCCACAGTGGTCTATCTGTGTGTCTCCACAGAGTCACAAACACATGCCTCCGGAATAAACTTGCCATGAGCTTCTGACATGGACCTGCTGTGTGCCTCCTCAGTGGGTCCATTGTGTACCTTCACAGTGACCCTGTGGTGTGTATCTTAGTGCCCTATTGCATGCCTCCACAATGTCCCTGTCACAAGCCTTCATGATGGCCTTGTTGCGTGCCTCCACTGTGAATCCACTGCATGATTCAATGATGGCCTCACTACTTGCCTCCTCAGTGTCCCTGCCACATGCCTCTGGAGTGAACCCACTGCATGCCTCCACAGTTGCCTTGCCACATGCCTCCTGGATGGACCTGCCACATGCCTATGAATTGGACCCCTCACATGCCTCACTTAATGATCCAATGTGTGCCTTCATGGACCTGCCTTTATGTCATTGTAGCAGACCTGTCCCATGCCTCCACTGTGGTCCCATTGCCTGTCTCTGTGGTGGCTTCACCACAAGCTTCTGGAATAAACCCACCATGTGCCTCCATACTGAACACACAGTGTGCCTTCTTTGTGCCCCCATACCTTGCCTTTGCT
>NW_007152981.1:0-661 GCF_000164805.1 Carlito syrichta | reverse complement strand
CAAACACATGCCTCCGGAATAAACTTGCCATGAGCTTCTGACATGGACATGCTGTGTGCCTCCTCAGTGGGTCCATTGTGTACCTTCACAGTGACCCTGTGGTGTGTATCTTAGTGCCCTATTGCATGCCTCCACAATGTCCCTGTCACAAGCCTTCATGATGGCCTTGTTGCGTGCCTCCACTGTGAATCCACTGCATGATTCAATGATGGCCTCACTACTTGCCTCCTCAGTGTCCCTGCCACATGCCTCTGGAGTGAACCCACTGCATGCCTCCACAGTTGCCTTGCCACATGCCTCCTGGATGGACCTGCCACATGCCTATGAATTGGACCCCTCACATGCCTCACTTAATGATCCAATGTGTGCCTTCATGGACCTGCCTTCATGTCATTGTAGCAGACCTGTCCCATGCCTCCACTGTGGTCCCATTGCCTGTCTCTGTGGTGGCTTCACCACAAGCTTCTGGAATAAACCCACCATGTGCCTCCATACTGAACACACAGTGTGCCTTCTTTGTGCCCCCATACCTTGCCTTTGCTGTGGACCTGACACTTGCATCCAGGTTACACCTGCCACATTTCTCTGGAATGAACCCATCACATGCCTTCTCAATGGAGACTCAGCAGGAGTCAGGAGACTCAGCACAGACCTACAATGA
>NW_007152980.1:0-728 GCF_000164805.1 Carlito syrichta | reverse complement strand
GAACCCAGTCATGTGCCTCTGCGGTGACCCTGCCACATGCCTCCATGGTGGATCATCTGCATGTCTCCATGGTGGCCTTTTCATGTTCCTTGGGATGGACTAGCAATATATCTCTGGGATTGTCTTGCCCCTTGAATTTACAGTGGCCCTGTTGCTTGCCTTTGTGGTGGTCCTGCTGTTTGCCTCCTTGGGGCCCGCTGTATGCCTCCAAAATGAATCCATGGCATGCCTCCTTGGTGGAACAGGCCTAATTCCTCTGCAGAGGACCTGCTGCTTGCCTCTGCTTTGATTCTGCCATATAACTCCACAATGGGGCCTCTCTGATATACCTGCGTGTGCCTTCAAGATAGACCTACCACATGCCTGCATGTTGACCCTGTATGCCTCCGTGGCGGTACTGTAGTGTGACTCTGGGATGGACACACTGCATTTCTTTGGAATGGACTCGCTGACAGTCTCTAGTATTGACCTGCTGCATGCCTCTTTGGAGAACCTGTCTAGCCTTTGTGGTGAACCCATGTTGTGACTCTCTGGCATATACAAAACATGCCTCTGTGGTGACCACACTGTACCTCTGGGATAGACATACTGTGTGTCCAAATGGTGGGACCATGCCCTCACAATGGTTCAACTGTGTGCCACTGCCATGTTACTTTGGATGGCTCTATCACATGCATAGGTGGTCCCATTCTGTGCCATCACCATGGCCCCACTGTGTGCCTCCACGT
>NW_007152979.1:0-726 GCF_000164805.1 Carlito syrichta | reverse complement strand
TTGAGATGGACCCACTATGTGCCTCCATGGTGACCCATTATGTAGCTCCTTGGTGGCCTCACCATGTGCCTCCATGAAAACCCTCCCATGTGCCTCCATGTTTGTCCTACCACTTGCCTTCCAGGTGGCCCTGCAGCATGTCTCTATGGTGGCAACACCACATGCCTCCAGGAAAGAGTCTTCATGTGCTTCCACAATTGAGAAAATATTGTCATCTTTCTCAATACTCGGCCTGCCATATACCTATTGGTGTGCCCATTGCTTGCTTCCACAGTGGCCCTGCCATGTTCCTCTGGGGTGTACCAACCACAAGCTCCTGCTTGGGAATTGCTGCATGTCCTTATACTAGACTAGCCATGTGCCTCCTTTGGACTTGCCACATGCTTATGTGGTGAACCCACTCTGTCTCTGCAGGGATTCCACTTCATGCCTCCATGGTGTCCCCACCACATACCTCCACAATGGCACTGCTGTGTGCCTCCATGGTATCCCCACAGTGTGCCCCCATGGTGGACCTGCCATGTGCCTCCACGTTTGCCCAACTGTACCGCTCCAAGATGAACCCACCGTGTGCCTCCATGGTGGCCATCTAACATGTCTCTGGAAGGGACCTATTGCATGCCTTTGGGGTGGCCCTACCATGTGCTTTTGGGTTAGACTGCCATGTTTCTCTGAGCGACCTGGCCATGTTTATCTGTGATGGTTCCACCACTTGCCACTGTGTAG
>NW_007152978.1:0-741 GCF_000164805.1 Carlito syrichta | reverse complement strand
CCAACTGTACCGCTCCAAGATGAACCCACTGTGTGCTTCCATGTGGCCATCTAACATGTCTCTGGAAGGGACCTATTGCGTGCCTTTGGGGTGGCCCTACCATGTGGTTTTGGGTTAGACTGCCATGTTTCTCTGAGGTGGCCTGGCCATGTTTATCTGTGATGGTTCCATCACTTGCCACTGTGTAGGAATCACCACATGCTTTCACATGGTACCAACCATTTGCATCTGCATTGTCCCTGCCATGCGCCTCCACTGTGAAACAACTAGATGGTTCTGTAAGGGCACTGCTGTGGGCCTCTGCAGGTGTCCTGTCACATGTTTCTGTAGCAGACCCACCGAAAGACTCAGCAGTTGACCCACCACATGCCTTTGCATTGACTTGCTACATGCCTACACATTGAACCCGCTGTATGGCTCTATGTTAGCCCCACCATGTTCCTCTGCATTGGACCTCCTATGTGCCTCCACTGTGGCCATGTCAAATGCCTCCACAGTGGTTCTGCCATGTTTGCTCATAATGGACACACTGTGTGTCTCCTTGGTGACCTTGCCACGTACCTCTGGAATGAACCTACTGCATGCCTTTGCAGTGGCCCCACTGTGTGCCTCTAAGGTGGTCCATTGCATGACTTTCAAATGCACCCATCATGTACCTTCATGATGGCCCTATTTCATGCCTCCCCAGTGGCCTCAGTGTATGCCTCTTCAGTGGCCCCATCATGTACCTCCGTGATAACC
>NW_007152977.1:5069-7955 GCF_000164805.1 Carlito syrichta | reverse complement strand
CACCATGTTCCTCTGCATTGGACCTCCTATGTGCCTCCACTGTGGCCACGCCAAATGCCTCCACAGTGGTTCTGCCATGTTTGCTCATAATGGACACACTGTGTGTCTCCTTGGTGACCTTGCCACGTACCTCTGGAATGAACCTACTGCATGCCTTTGCAGTGGCCCCACTGTGTGCCTCTAAGGTGGTCCATTGCATGACTTTCAAATGCACCCATCATGTACCTTCATGATGGCCCTATTTCATGCCTCCCCAGTGGCCTCAGTGTATGCCTCTTCAGTGGCCCCATCATGTACCTCCGTGATAACCCTGCCGTGTACCTCCATGGTTGCCCACCACATGCCTTTGGTGTGGACCTGTTGCATGCTTTGTGGTGGCAATGCTCCTTACCCCCAGGATGGAGCCATCATTTGCCTTCACAATAACTTCACTAGATTTCTCCATGATGGCTTACCATGTGCCTCTATGGTGGTCCTGTCACATGCTTCCACAGTGGGCTTGCCATGTTCCTCTGGGATAGACCTACCATATGCCTCTGCTTGGGACCTGATGCATGCCTTCACAGTGGACCAGCTGTGTACCCTTCACAGTGACTTCACCATTTGATTTTTTGTGGCCCCACTGTGTGCATCTGAGGTGACTTCAGCATGTGCCTCCATGTTGCCCCTGCCATGTGCTATCACAATGCCACTGCTGTGTGCCTACACATTGGCCCCACAATGTGCCTCTGTGGTGGACTTATCATGTGCCTCTGCAATGGACCCATTGTGAGCCTTTATGGTGGCCTTACCTTGTGCTTCTGCAGTGACCCTGCTGTGTTCCTCTGGGATGGACCTGCTGCATGCTTCTGTGTGGGAGAAAACATGCTTTCACAGTCAACCAGCCATGTGCCACCACAGTGACCCTGCCAAACATCCCCATGATGGCACTACCATGTGTGCCTAGGTGACGGTCCTACCACATGCCTCTGCAGGCAATCCACTGAATTGTTGTCTGCAGGGGGCCTGCAACATGACTCTGTGGTGGACTTCTTGTGTGCCTCTGAAGTTGCCCTGCCACAAACTTCTGCAATCACATTGCCACACACCTCTGCGGTGTCCCTGCCACATGACTCTATGTTGTACATGCTGTGTATCTCTGTGGAAGACCATCTTCATGCCTCTTCAGTGATACCACTGTGTGTTTCCATGGTGACCCTGGTACCTGCCTCATCTGTGGCCCTACTTTGTGACTCTGTGGATGCCCAACCATGTACATTGATGGTACCCAGTCATGCACCTTAGGGGTGAACTCGCTGCATGCATCTGTGGAGGCCATATCACCTGCCTCCGGGATGAACCTGTTACATGTATCCAGAGTGGTTCTGCCCCATGCCTCTTGGTGTGACCCCACCACATGCCTCTGTGGTGGCATCGCCATGTGCTGCTGCAGTGGTCCCACCACCTACCTTTAGATTGGACCCTACACATGTCTATAGAGTGAAATTGCTGTATTTGGGGGTGTTCTGCCATGTGACTTTACAATGGAAACACTGCATGTCTCTGGTGTAACCCCACTGTGTATCTCTGTGATGGATGCCCCATGAGTCTTTGCAGTGGGCCTGCCATGTACTTCTACAGTGGCCCAACCATATACCTTCAGGGTAGCCCTACTACATGCCTCTGCAGAGGGCTTACAATGTGCCTCTGCAGTGGCCCCACTGTTTGCTTTGTGGTGGTCGCATTGCATACCTCCATGTTGTCCCCACCACATGCCTCCACAATAGCACAGCCACATGCCTCTACAGGCATTGTTGCATGCCTCTGCTGGGATCTTGTTGTATGCCTTTATTGGAGACTCACTGTATGTCTCCACCATGTCCTCACCATGTGCCTCTGCAATGGTACCACTGTGTACCTCCACAGTGGTCCCATCATGTGCCTCTTTGGGGACTTGCCACATGCCTCTATGGAGGAATTAACATCTGCCTCTGTGGTGGACCCACTTTACTCCACATTGGAACTGTCATATGCCTTTGAGATTGCCCCACTACATGCACTGCTATGTGTCTTTGTGGTGTTCCTACCATAAGCCTCCATGTATGACCAGCCACATGCCTCCAAGTTGGATTTACTGCCTGCCTTCATGGTGGAACCACCAAGTGCTTCCACGGTGGCCTTGTTGCATGCCTTCTTGGTGATCCCACCATATGCCTTTGCAGATGATCTCTTGTGCACTTACTTGGTAGCCCCACCACATGCCTTCAGGGTGGACCTGCTGCATTCCTCCACAGATGCCACAGCACATGCCTCTAAGGTGGCCCAATGCATGCCTCCATGGTGCCCCCATTCTATGCCTCCATGTTGGCCTTGCCACATGCCTCCAGGACGAAACCATTGCATGTCTGCGGAATTGCCATGCCATTTTCAGATGGCCCAGCCATATGTCTCTGAGATGGAACTGCTATGTGCCTTTTTAGTGGTCCTGCCATGTGCTTCCATGGTGGTTCCCCTGCATGCCCCTCCATGGTGAACTTTCTATGTGTCTCAACATTGGACCAGCCATGTGCCTTCATGATGGACTCACTGCATGACTCCACTGTGGTCCTGTCATATGCTTATATGATAGAACTGCCATGTGTCTCCATGCCGGTGATACTGCATACCTCCTGGTTGGACCTGTTGTGTGTCTCTTAATTAAACCAGCCACGTACCTTCACACTGGACTAATTGCATTCCTCCATGATGGTCCTGCTGCATGCTTCTTCAATTAATCCACCACATGCCTTCACAGTGTACCCACCACATGCCTTTCTGGTGAACCTGCCGTGTTTCCCCTTGGTGGTCCAGCATGGTGGTTTTGCAGTGGACCCACTGAATGTTTTCATGGAGGCCATGACTTATGCC
>NW_007152977.1:0-4276 GCF_000164805.1 Carlito syrichta | reverse complement strand
GTTCATCTTCAGTGGCCCTGTCACATGCTTCTGTGATGCCCCTACCATGTGCCTCTGCACAGGCCCTGTCATGTTCCTCCATGGTGCACCCACCAGGAGCCTTCATAGTAAATCATTCATGTTCCTCCATGGTGGCCCTGTCATATGTCAATGCAATGGTATTGCTATTTTCCTCCATGGTGGTCCTGCCGCAAGACACTGTGATGAATCTGATGTATGCCTCCATGGTGACTCTGCCACATGCCTCTAAGATGACATTTTGATGAACTTGATACATGCCTCCATGGAGGCCATGCTGTGTGCCTCTGGGATGGACCTGCCATGTGCTTTGTGGAGGTCCCATCACATGCCTGTGTGGGGGATCTGCTTTGTTCATTTTCAATGGTCCCAGCTTGTGCCTCCACAGTGGACCAATTATGTCCTTCTATGTTGACCATGCCATGTGTCTAGGATGGACCCTCTGTGTACCTTCATGGTGTACCCATTGTGTGCCTTTTTGGTGGTCCCATTACATGTCTTTGCTGTAGTCCCATTGTGTGCCTCTCCAGTGTCTCCACTCTGTGCCTCCGTGGTGGCCCACCACATATTGTGTGGTTTCCCCAATGGTGTGCCTTTGTGATGGCAATACCTCCATGGAGGATCAGTCATGTGCCTTTGTAGAGAACCCACCATGTGTCTTCATGGTGTACTCTTCACATGCCTCCATGGAAGACATGCCAGGTGCCTCCTTGTTAAACCCACTGCATTTCTCCATGGTGTACCTGTCACATACCTCTGTGGTGGTTACACTGTGTGCCTCTGGGTTGGACCTGCAGGATGCTGTTATGGCAGCTCTGCCATGTGCCTCTATGATGGCCCTGCTGTATGGCTCCTAAATGTCACTACCATGTGACTTTGCATTGGACCTGGTGTATGACTGTGAAATAGCCCTGCCAATTTCCTTTGTAGTGGCTTCACTGTTTGCCTCCACAGTGGCGCTGTTTTGTGCCTCCGAAAAGGACAAAATGCATGTCTCTAAGGTGGAATTGTTGTATGCTTTTAGAATGGCCCCACTGCATGCCTCCATGAAGGCACCAACATTTGACTCAGTGGTAGCCCCACTATATGCCTCTTGGATGGGCTTGCCACATGTCTTTGTGGTGACCCTGACATGTGTTTTGCAGCGGCCCAGCCACATGCCTTCATGGTGGCCCCACTGGGTTCCACCACAGTAGTCCTATTATGTGCCTCTGGAATTATCCCACTTGCTTGCCTTTTCAGCGACCTTGCTGCATGTGTCTGTGGTGTTGCCACCATGCACCTCCACAATGTACCTGACATGTGCCTCTCCAATGGAACCACCACATGCATCTGCAGTGGTCTCACCACGTCCCTCCATGGGGAACCTGCCATATGCTTTTGCAGGGGACCCACCATGCATCTCAGTGGTGAACCCACCACATTTCTTCATAGGGGACCCTCTTCCTACCTTTACAGTTGCTCCTCTGCATGTCTCCGTGATGACACCACTGTATGCATCCGTGATGTCCCTGCTGTGTGCCTCCACATTGGACATGCCACTTGCCTCTGCAGAGAACCTGTTACCCGCCTCTGTGGTGGAACCACTGCCTGCTTCTATGGTGGCACCAATGCATGCCTCCTCAGTGGCCATGCTATGTTTCTCTATGCATGTCCAGTTGTGTGCCTTCATGGTGGCCCTTTCACATGCCTTTGAGGTGGACCTACTACATGCCTTCATGGAGGCCACACTACATGCTCCCAGGATGGAACTACAGCATGCCTCCACAGTGGACCCACCCTATGCCTCCAGGGTGGCCCTTCTGTGTGCCCCTGTGGTGGTCCTGCTATGCACCTCTGCTATGGTTCTGTTCCTTGCCTCGGGGATAAATCTGTCACATGTCTCTGTGGTGAAATTAATATGTACTTTTTGGATGACCCTGTTGCATGCATCTGCAATAGCTCTGCCACGTGCCTGTGGAATAGCCCTACCATGTGCCTTTGGGTTGGACCCGCCACATGCTTTTGCAGTGACTCTTTCATGTGCTTGCTCAGTTACCTAGACACATGCCTGAATGGTGGCCGCACAATATGCCTCTGTGGTGAACCTGCCACGTGCCTCTATGGTAAGCCCGCTGTTTTCCTCCACGTTGGAACATGACATGCTTTCATATTAGACCTGTTGCATACCTCTGTGGTGGCCCTATCACATGTCTCTATGGTAGACCTTTCACATTCCTGTGTGAGGTCCTATCACATTCCTCTGTGGCAGAAACACTTAGTGCCTCCACAGTGGTCCCACTGATTGCCTCTGTTGTGCACCACATTCCTCTGTGGTGAACTTGCCCTGTACCTCTCTGATGGATCTGCCATTTGCCTCCTCACTGGTCTAGCCTTGTGCCTCTGCAGTGGACTCATTGCATATTCTCCCAGTGGCCACATTAAGTGCTTCTGCTGTGGACCCACCATGTGACTCTGCAATGGACCTGCCACATGCCTCTGAATCGGACACACCAATTGCTTTCATGGTTTACTTGCCCTGTGCCTCCATGGTGTCCTTTTTACATGCCTCTATCCTGGTATCACCAATTTCCTCTGCATTGGCCGTGCCATGTGCATCTGGGATGGACTTGTCACATGCTTCTATGTTGAACCTGCTGCATATGAATCCTATCTCATGCCTTTATGTTGGCTCTGCCACATGTCTTTGTGAAGGAACTGCCATGTGTTTCCACAATGGCCATGTAATGTACTTTCATGGTGAATCTGTCATGTGCCTCCAAATTGAACCCACTGCATACCTTTTTAATGGACCTGCTGCATGCCTCCATGGTGGGAGTGGCATATGTCTCTTTGGAGGCTCTGCATGATGCCTCCACAGTGACCCTGTGTGTGACTCCATTGTGGCCAGGCCATGTGACTCCAGTATTTACACACTGCCTGCCTCCAAATTCACTCCATCACATGATTTCGCAGTGGTCCCACCACATGCCTCCATGGTGCCCCCACAATGTGCCTCCATGGTGCCCCACCATTTGCCTCCATGGTGAACCCAATATGTGCCTTCATGGTAAGCTGGTCTTTTGCCTCCTTGGTGGCCCTACCATGACTGCAGCGGTGGCCCTGCTGAATGACTGTGATTAACCCGACACATGACTTTATGGTGACCCCACCACATGTTTCTGCATTGTCCCTGCCACATACCTCCACAGAATTCCCCCACATGCCTCTGTAATGAATCTGCCATGAGTTTCCACTGTGCACTAACTGTATGCCTCTGTGTTGGAAAAACCATGTTCCTTTGTGGTGTCCCAATCATTATTTCATAAGGGCCCTGTTGCCACCATGTGCCTCCACAATGTCCCTGCTATATGCCTCTGTGATGGAAACATTGTGTGTCTTTGCTGTGGCCATGCCATGTACCTCTGTGGGGGACCTGCTACATGCTTCTGTAGGGGATCCATGATGTGTTTTTGTGGTGGACCTGCCATGTTCTTCTGTGGAGGACCCATTGTATGCCTTCATGGTGAACCCACCATATGCACATGCCTTCCTAATGGAACTACAGCATGTTTCCATGGTTGCTCCAGCATTTGCCTCTGCAGTGAACCTACTGTATGCCTTTGTGGAGGCTCTACTACATCCCTCAGTGTTAGACCAGCCACCACATGACTTTCTGATGACCACATCATGTGCCTCTGGGATAGACATGTCAAATCCCTCTATGGTGGCCTCATTGTGTACATCTTTGTTGACCCTACTGTTTGCCTTCATGACCGGCTCTTTGTGTGCCTCCACAGTGGCCATGCTGTGTGCCTCTTGGATGAATTCACTGTGTGGATTTGTGGTTGTCTCATTGCATGATTCCACATTAGCCACTCCACTTGACTCCTTGGTTGCCCTGCCTCAGGCCTCCATGATGGTCCTGCCATGTATCTCCACAGTAGCCCTGCCTCATGCCTTTGTAATAGACCCACCAGTTGCCTTTGAAGTGACCCCACTGTATGACCCTATTATGGACCTGCTGTGTGCCTCCAAGATGGCTCAACTGTGTGCCTCCATGATGGTCATTATTTAAGCCTCTGCAGTGGTTCTGTCTCATACCTCCATAGTGGCTGCACCACATGCCTTCAGGACACACTGTATGTCTCTGTTGTTGATTGGCTTTGTGCCTCTGGGTGGCTGCACCATGGAACTTCATAAGGGCACCAATATGTGCCTTACACATTGGTTCCCTCAATGTGGTTTTGGAGGGTGGGACACACTGTGTTCATTTGCA
>NW_007152976.1:1686-3203 GCF_000164805.1 Carlito syrichta | reverse complement strand
CATGTGTCTCCATGCCGGCGATACTGCATACCTCCTGGTTGGACCTGTTGTGTGTCTCTTAATTAAACCAGCCACGTGCCTTCACACTGGACTAATTGCATTCCTCCATGATAGTCCTGCTGCATGCTTCTTCAATTAATCTACCACATGCCTTCACAGTGTACCCACCACGTACCTTTCTGGTGAACCCGCCGTGTTTCCCCTTGGTGGTCCAGCATGGTGGTTCTGCAGTGGACCCACTGCATGTTTTCATGGAGGCCATGACTTATGCCTCTGGGTGGACCCACTGTGTGTATATGTGGTGGACCCACCATATGCCTTTACATTAGACCTGCTGTGTGCTTTTGCTATCAACCAACTATGTGCCTCCACAGTGTCCTTGTCACATTCCTTTATGGGGGAACTTCTGCATACCTCTGCAGTTGCCATGTGGTGTGCCTCCAGGATGGATTTGTCATGTGCCTCCATATTGGACCTTCCATGTTCCTTTGCAGTGGATCTGCTGCGTGGCTTCATGGTGGCCCTTTCACGGGACTGCAGTATGCCAATTTGGTGCCTGTGCCATATGCCTCTATGGTAGACCTGTCACATGTCTGCACATTGAACCTACTGAGTCCCTTTACATTGAACCTGCTGCATGCCTCCATTGTGGACTCACCGCATGCCTCTGTGGTGGTCCTGCCATGTGCATCTGCAGTGGGCCCACCACATACTTCCAGAGTGGCCGTGTTGTGTGCCTCCATGGAGGTCATGCCATGTATCTCCAGGATGGGCCCACTGCAGACCTTTGCAGTAGCCCTACCACGTTCATCTTCAGTGGCCCTGTCACATGCCTCTGTGATTCCCCTACCATGTGCCTCTGCACAGGCCCTGTCATGTTCCTCCATGGTGCACCCACCAAGAGCCTTCATAGTAAATCATTCATGTGCCTCCATGGTGGCCCTGTCATGTGTCAATGCAGTGGTATTGCTATTTTCCTCCATGGTGGTCCTGCCGCAAGTCACTGTGATGAATCTGATGTATGCCTCCATGATGACTCTGCCATATGCCTCTAAGATGACATTTTGATGAACATGCCTCCATGGAGGCCATGCTGTGTGCCTCTGGAATGGACCTGCCATGTGCCTTTGTGGAGGTCCCATCACATGCCTGTGTGGGGGATCTGTTTTGTTCATTTTCAGTGGTCTCAGCTTGTGCCTCCACAGTGGACCCATTATGTCCTTCTATGTTGACCATGCCTTGTGTCTAGGATGGACCCTCTGTGTACCTCCATGATGTACCCATTGTGTGCCTTTTTGGTGGTCCCATTACATGTCTTTGCTGTAGTCCCATTGTGTGCCTCTCCAGTGTATCCACTCTGTGCCTCCCTGGTGGCCCACCACATATTGTGTGGTTTCCCCAATGGCGTGCCTTTGTGATAGCAATACCTCCATGGAGGATCAGTCATGTGCCTTTGTAGAGAACCCACCATGTATCTTCATGGTGTACTCTTCACATGCCTCCATGGAAGACATGCC
>NW_007152976.1:0-1178 GCF_000164805.1 Carlito syrichta | reverse complement strand
GGCCCCACTGGGTTCCACCACAGTAGTCCTATTATGTGCCTCTGGAATTATCCCACTTGCTTGCCTTTTCAGCGACCTTGCTGCATGTGTCTGTGGTGTTGCCACCATGCACCTCCACAATGTACCTGACATGTGCCTCTCCAATGGAACCACCACATGCATCTGCAGTGGTCTCACCACGTCCCTCCATGGGGAACCTGCCATATGCTTTTGCAGGGGACCCACCATGCATCTCAGTGGTGAACCCACCACATTTCTTCATAGGGGACCCTCTTCCTACCTTTACAGTTGCTCCTCTGCATGTCTCCGTGATGACACCACTGTATGCATCCGTGATGTCCCTGCTGTGTGCCTCCACATTGGACATGCCACTTGCCTCTGCAGATAACCTGTTACCTGCCTCTGTGGTGGAACCACCACCTGCCTCTATGGTGGCACCAATGCATGTCTCCTCAGTGGCCATGTTATGTTTCTCTATGCATGCCCAGTTGTGTGCCTTCGTGGTGGACCTTTCGCATGTCTTTGAGGTGGACCTACTACATGCCTCCATGGAGGCCACACTACATGCCCCCAGGATGGAACTACAGCATGCCTCCACAGTGGACCCACCCTATGCCTCCAGGGTGGCCCTTCTGTGTGCCCCTGTGGTGGTCCCGCCATGCACCTCTGCTATGGTTCTGTTCCTTGCCTCGGGGATAAATCTGTCACATGTCTCTGTGGTGAAATTAATATGTACTTTTTGGATGACCCTGTTGCGTGAATCTGCAATAGCTCTGCCACGTGCCTCTGGAATAGCCCTACCATGTGCCTTTGGGTTGGACCCACCACAAGATTTTGCAGTGACTCTTTCATGTGCTTGCTCAGTTACCTAGACACATGCCTGAATGGTGGCCGCACAATATACCTCTGTGGTGAACCTGCCACATGCCTCTATGGTAAGCCCGCTGTTTTCCTCCATGTTGGATCACGACATGCTTTCATATTAGGCCTGTTGCATACTTCTGTGGTGGTCTTATCACATGTCTCTGTGGTAGAACTGTCACATTCCTGAATGGTGTCCTTACTGTGTACCTCCATAAGGAACTTGCCATGTGCCTTGTGCTGCGTTCCTTCAAGGTGGACCATTCACATTCCTCTGTGGAGGTCCTATCACATTCCTCTGTGGCAGAAACACTTAG
>NW_007152975.1:0-671 GCF_000164805.1 Carlito syrichta | reverse complement strand
ACTCTTTCATGTGCTTGCTCAGTTACCTAGACACATGCCTGAATGGTGGCCGCACAATATACCTCTGTGGTGAACCTGCCACATGCCTCTATGGTAAGCCCGCTGTTTTCCTCCATGTTGGATCACGACATGCTTTCATATTAGGCCTGTTGCATACTTCTGTGGTGGTCTTATCACATGTCTCTGTGGTAGAACTGTCACATTCCTGAATGGTGTCCTTACTGTGTACCTCCATGAGGAACTTGCCATGTGCCTTGTGCTGCGTTCCTTCAAGGTGGACCATTCACATTCCTCTGTGGAGGTCCTATCACATTCCTCTGTGGCAGAAACACTTAGTGCCTCCACAGTGGTCCCACTGAGTGCCTCTGTTGTGCAGCCTCTGTTGTGCACCATATTCCTCTGTGGTGAACTTGCCCTGTACCTCTCTGATGGATCTGTCATCTGCCTCCTCACTGGTCTAGCCTTGTGCCTCTGCAGTGGACCCATTGCATATTCTCCCAGTGGCCACATAAGTGCTTCTGCTGTGGACCCGCCATATGATTCTGCAATGGACCTGCCACATGCCTCTGAATTGGACACACCAAGTGCTTTCATGGTTTACTTGCCCTGTACCTCCATGGTGTCCTTTTTACATGCCTCTATCCTGGTATCACCAATTTCCTCTGCATTGG
>NW_007152974.1:0-650 GCF_000164805.1 Carlito syrichta | reverse complement strand
CTCTGTGGCAGAAACACTTAGTGCCTCCACAGTGGTCCCACTGAGTGCCTCTGTTGTGCAGCCTCTGTTGTGCACCATATTCCTCTGTGGTGAACTTGCCCTGTACCTCTCTGATGGATCTGTCATCTGCCTCCTCACTGGTCTAGCCTTGTGCCTCTGCAGTGGACCCATTGCATATTCTCCCAGTGGCCACATAAGTGCTTCTGCTGTGGACCCGCCATATGATTCTGCAATGGACCTGCCACATGCCTCTGAATTGGACACACCAAGTGCTTTCATGGTTTACTTGCCCTGTACCTCCATGGTGTCCTTTTTACATGCCTCTATCCTGGTATCACCAATTTCCTCTGCATTGGCCATGCCATGTGCATCTGGGATGGACTTGTCACATGCTTCTATGTTGAACCTGCTGCATATGAATCCTGTCTCATGCCTTTATGTTGGCTCTGCCACATGTCTTTGTGAAGGAACTGCCATGTGTTTCCACAATGGCCATGTCATGTACTTTCATGGTGAATCTGTCATGTGCCTCCAAATTGAACCCACTGCATACCTTTTTAATGGACCTGCTGTATGCCTCCGTGGTGGGAGTGGCATATGTCTCTTTGGAGGTTCCACATGATGCCTCCACAGTGACCCTGTGTGTGCCT
>NW_007152973.1:0-445 GCF_000164805.1 Carlito syrichta | reverse complement strand
ACCTGCTGCATATGAATCCTGTCTCATGCCTTTATGTTGGCTCTGCCACATGTCTTTGTGAAGGAACTGCCATGTGTTTCCACAATGGCCATGTCATGTACTTTCATGGTGAATCTGTCATGTGCCTCCAAATTGAACCCACTGCATACCTTTTTAATGGACCTGCTGTATGCCTCCATGGTGGGAGTGGCATATGTCTCTTTGGAGGTTCTGCATGATGCCTCCACAGTGACCCTGTGTGTGCCTCCATTGTGGCCAGGCCATGTGACTCCAGTATTTACACACTGCCTGCCTCCAAATTCGCTCCATCACATGATTTCACAGTGGTCCCACCACATGCCTCCACGGAGCCCCCACAATGTGCCTCCATGGTGGCCCCACCATTTGCCTCCATGGTGAACCCAATATGTGCCTTCATGGTAAGCTGGTCTTTTGCCTCCTTGGT
>NW_007152972.1:0-1021 GCF_000164805.1 Carlito syrichta | reverse complement strand
TCTGCCAGTGTTTCTGGCAGGAGAGGGCACTTGTGGGAAGGAAAGAATAAACTCACACTTTGCACTACTTGCAGGAGCTCACTGTTTTTGAATCTGTCTCCTGGAACAAAAGACAGAGAAAGAATAGACTTTATTGCCCTTTCTGGACCCTCCTGCCTGTGGGTGTGGTGGTAGCAAGGAAAGGATTGTGCTTATGCAAAAGGCATATACTGGCTGCACATCATAGCTTATGCCAGGAATTCTATCACTTATGGAGGCTGAGGTGAGAGGATTGCTTGAGACCAGGAGTTTGAAACCAACCTCTACAACATAGCATATTCATATCACTATAAAAATAACTAAAGAAAAATTAGCCAGGAGTATTAGCAAAGACCTATAGTTCCACCTACTATGGAGGTTGAGATGGAAGGATTACGTGACCCTAGGAGTTCAAGGCTGTGGTGAGTAATGATGGTGCCACTTCACTTCTGCCTTGGTGACAGAGTGAGACTCTTAACAAAAAAAAATGTTCAATTTAATTTCAAACTAAATAAAGGCATATTTTTAAAATTTAGGTGTGACTTGTCCAGATCATCTCACCTGAAAAGAAATCCCAGAGGGCCAGGTTGGGTGGATTAGGCTGTAATCTGAGCATTTTGGGAGGTGAAGGAGAGAGGACTGCCTGACCCCATGGGTTTGAGACCAGCCCAGGGAACTTGGCAAGACCTCTTCTCTACAATACATTAAAAATTGGCCAAAGGGTTAGGATCAGTGGTTCAGCCTGTAATCCCAGCATTTTGCGAGGCTGAGATGAGTGGACTGCCTGAGTCAGTGGGTTCGAGACCCACCCAGGCAAACTGGTGAGACCTCCTCTCTACAATAAATCAAAAATTAGCCAGGAGTGGTAGCATGCACCTGTACTTCTGGCTTCTTGGAAGGCTGAGGTGGAAGTATCGCCAGAGCCCAACAGGTGAAGGCTGCGGTGGACAGGAGCATGCCACTGCACTCCAGTCTGGGTGACAGAGTAAGAATCCAACTTAAG
>NW_007152971.1:0-800 GCF_000164805.1 Carlito syrichta | reverse complement strand
TAGTGTCGTCTGATACTACTGCCTTTAGAGTGTCGTCTGATACTGCTGGCCTTATTAGTGTGGTCTGATACTACTTGCCTTATAGTGTCCTCTGATACTATATGCCCTATTAGTGTTGTCTGATACTACTTGCCTTATTAGTTTCTTATGATACTAATTTTCTTATTAGTGTCTTATGATACTTCTTGCCTTAATAGTGTCTTATGTTACTTCTTGACTTATTAATGTCCTATGATACTACTTTCTTATTAGTTACTTATGATACTATTTTCCTTATTAGTGTCTTATGGTATTACTTCACTTATTAGTGTCTTATGATACTACTTGCATTATTAGTGCTGTCTGATACTACTTGTCTTATTAGTGTCTTATGATACTATTTACTTTAATAGGGTATTATAGTGCTACTTGCCTTATTATTGTCTCATGATACTACTTGGCTTATAAGTTTAATCTGATAGCACATGCCTTATTAGTGTCTTATGATACTACTTGCCTTATTAGTGTCGTCTGATATTACTTGCCTTATTAGTGTCTTATGATACTAGTTACCTTATTAGTGTCTTATGATACTACACGCCTTATATGTGTCTTATGACAGTTCTTGCCTTGTTAGTGTCATCTGATACTACTTGACTTATTAGTGTCGTCTGATACTACTTGCCTTATTAGTGTCATCTCACACTACATGCCTTATTAATGTCGTCTGATACTACTTGCCTTATTAGTGTCGTCTGATACTACTTGCCTTATTAGTGTCGTCTGATTCTACTTGCCATATTATTGCCATCTGATACTAG
>NW_007152970.1:3745-4934 GCF_000164805.1 Carlito syrichta | reverse complement strand
TGCAGCTTCAGCATACAAGGGATGTGGGGGTGGCTCTGGCTGGCCCCCAGGACTGCCGATGCCCCTGAAAGGAAAATTGGTGGGAAGTGTCACCGGGCATCCCACCCCCTCAGCATACACTGTCTTCTCTGCACTCTGGGAGACCGAGGCGGCAGGACCACTTGAGCCCAGGAGCTCAAATCCAGCCTGGACCACATCGCAAGACCTCATCTCTACAAAAAAAATCAAAGATTGCCAGGCATGGTGGCAAGCCCCATCCCAATAGGCCAATGGAAGGAGCAGGGGAGACAGGTATGTCAGAGACATCACGATCCACGCGTTGTGTAGGTGATACCAACACCAGTCATGACCCCGAGTGCCATTGACACCGCAAGGTGTTTATTTCCATCTCGACTTTATGTAAGTAACTTTGCTCAATGTGCTCAGTCAAGTGAGATGTGTTAGTGCCCCCATTTCAAGGATGAGGGAATCAAGGCCCAGAGAGGTTGACTGGCTGGCCCCAGGTCACACAGCACAGAACTGCTGGTTAATACAACCCCTACCTACTCAAGGGCATGCTGTGAGGGAAGTGAGGTCAAACAACACCAAAACCTAAAGATTCCAGGGCAAGATGAGAGAGGCAGGGGGCCCATCCTGACCGGTGCTGTGCTCCCCACTTGGCCACAATTTTCCAGACAGATGATCCATCACCCACATGTAGAAAGAGTGACACTCATTTCTACTGGGACAAGCATGATGTCCGGGCTCCAGGTTTGCCCAAATCTCTCAGCAGAAGCCCTTGAAGAGCTGGAGCCATCTGTGGACTCTTGCCTCCATCCCTGCTGCCTTCACTTACCCTGAAGGGCTCCAGGAGAGTGGCGACGCAGACACAGGGTTACCGGGCCGGATTTCATGAACAGGGGAAAATCAAGGTACAGGTTACACAACCATCTTGTTAGGCCCAGAGTCTTCAGATTGGGGTGCATGGACCCAGTCCAACTGGGACCAGCTCAGTCCAATGCAGACACGTCCAACCCACGGCTGGCAGGCCATAAGTGGCCCGAGACAGCCAGTCATGCGTCCACACATCTTTCAATGTCATATGTTTTTGTCTTTTATCTTTTATCTTTGTGACCCTGTGCATCTTTCCACTTTTGAAGTTCACCATCACGGCTTATTCCTGACATCGCTTTCTGACGGCACATCCCTT
>NW_007152970.1:0-2666 GCF_000164805.1 Carlito syrichta | reverse complement strand
CCTTTTCAATTCAGAGGCGATTTTTTTTTTTTAAGTACTTAACAATTTTTGTCACAGAAAATGTTCTAAAAGTCAACTGATGTACATTTTTTTTTGCACAGAAGTGTGCCAATCTGATTAATAAAAGGTCCGTGAGCATACAAGTCTATTACCTTAAGATAAAATTCTTTGGAGAATGTGGCTGTATAAAATTCAAGAAAAGAAAGGAAGTATGAAAATGTCCTGAGGCTCAATCATGCATCTGCCTATGAAAGGTGGGTGTGGAATCATAGTGGCTTATACAGTAGAAGGGAACTCAAGACGTGGGCAATAATTGCTTTCAAAGTATCAATATTTACCTCCTGGAGCCTCCGCAAATATTTATATCCAGGAAGAAAAAAATTGTGGATGTTGGCTTTAAAAAATGCGAGAGAAGCCTGGGGAATGATTAATGGCAGAATCTGTAAGTGGGCAGAAAGGGGTTCGCTGCTCAATTCTCTCAGCTTTTCTGGATATGTGAATTTTTCATAAGAATATGTCACAGATGCCAGGCTTGGTGGCTCAGCCTGTAACCCCACACCTTGGGAGGCTGAGGTGAGTGGATTGCTTGAGCCTGCGGGTTTGAGACCTGCCCGAGCAACTTGGCAAGACCTCATCTCTACAATAAATCACAAAATTAGCCGGGCGTGGTAGCGTGCGCCTGTAGTTCCAGCTACTTGGAAGGCTGAGGTGGAAGGATCGCCAGAGCCCAGCAGGTTGAGGCTGTGGTGGCAGGGAGTGGCCATTGCACTCCAGTCTGGGTGACAGAGTGAGTCTCCAACTCAAAAAAAAAAAAAGAATATGTCGCAGAAAGGTGTGAGAGGGAGAAACATGTTTATTATTATTATTTTTTTTTTTTTAAAGGCAGGCCGGGCTTGGTGGCTTAGCCTGTCATCCCAGTTCTTTGCGAGGCCGAGGTGACTGAGTGTCTGAGCCCGTTAAGTTCAAGACCCACCCGGGCAACTTGGTGAGACCTCATCTCTACCAAAAATCAAAAATTAGTTGGGCATGGTAGCACACGGCTGTAGTTACTGCTACTTGGAAGGCTGAGGTGGAAGATTGCCCGAACCCAGCAGGCGGAGGCTATGGTGGCTGGGAACATGCCACTGTACTCCAGCCTGGGCAACAGTGTGAGACTCCAACTCAAAAAAAAAAAGGAGACAGACCAAGATTACGCTTTCATGACTGCCCTCAGACAAGGATGGGGGTGAGGCCTTTTAAAGCAACTTTCTCCAACTGCTTTTCAGGCTCAATACATGAGTGTGAGAGCTTCTCAAGGTATACTCCCAGGACTCCCGAGGGCATAATCCTTCTGGAAGCCTTCTGGGCATTTTTTGTATGTGTGCCAGAAATCAGAATTTCTGGGGGATGGGCCACGAACCCCTCTGCATCCCCAGACCTACCATTAGTGGGCTAATTCCACCTGGATGTGACTTTCTAACTCTGTCCCATCCTGTTCTGTGCAGTTACTTCCCACCATTGGATGACATCGGGCAGCCAAGGGGGGAGACCTGTCCGTCACTGCTGTTACTGCCACTGTCCACAAATTGCCCATGCACTCCCAGTGGCCCACAGGGTTTTAAGAGCTTAATCTCAGCCAGGAGTGGTGACTCATGCCTGTCATTTCAGCACTTTGGAAAACCAAGGCGAGAGAGGATTGCCTGAGCCTGGAGGTTCGAGACCAGCCTGGGCAACTTGGCAAGACCTCATCTCTACAATCAATCAAAAATTTGGCTTGGTGTGGTGGTGCATGCCTGTGGGTCCAGCTGCTTGGAAGGGTGAGGCAGAACAATCTCCTGAACCCAGTAGGTCGAGGTTGCAGTGGCCGTGAGCCTTGGTACCACTGCACTCCAGCCTGGGTGAAGGAGTGAGACTCCAATTCTAAAAAACACAAAAAGATCTTTGCCTCCCAGTAGTGACCTGTGTGTCAGTTGGCCCATGCCCAAGCATATCCACCCAGAGTAACCGGGATGTCATCCTGAGCCTTGGCTAGCCTCTGGGTGCCAGGCATGGGCACGTTCTCCACAGTCCTGTATGTCAGAAAGCCCCTCAAGGGGAGGGGAGCATTATCACCCATGAAATGACTGTACCTTCACCACATCCCCTGAATCTGCTTCCAACCACGGAAGCAGCAAAACACAGATCACACCCAGAAATCTGATCAGAAAGTGGCAAGACAACGCATATTCTAGCCACCGCATGGTTGCCTTTCCAGCTTGGTGACATGCATTTAGTGGAGCAGTGTGGGTTTCAGGGCTGGGGCACCAACCACCCCAGGCTGCCTGGGGTGCAGTCCCTGCTCCCCTACCTCCCTGACTGTGTGGCCTAAGCCAAGTGGCTTCACCCCGCTGAGCTTTGGGCTCCTGATCTGGGCAAAGGGACTAAGAACTCACTGTGGCTGTCTCCTAGGATATCTGTGAGTTGAGGAGAGATTCAAGGGGATCATAACCACTGCTGCAGCAGCTGACATCTTTATTGTCACTCCTGGATGGCTCTGTCCCCACCCTCGGAGTCAGGATAGGATCATTCGGCCAAGGACCCCCAGTGAGTCTCAGGGAAATTCCACCAAACAAACCAGACGTCTTTCAGAATTTATTTGTTTGAGTAGGAGTCTCACTCTATCATCCAGGTTGGTCTCGAACTCCATG
>NW_007152969.1:2258-4031 GCF_000164805.1 Carlito syrichta | reverse complement strand
GACACAGCAAAGATTAATCAATACACAAACCAGACTGGGCTTGGTGGCTCAGCCTGTCATCTCAGCACTTTGGAAGACTGAGGCGAGTGGATTGCCTGAGCCCGCGGTTTCGAGACCCACCCGGGCAACTTGACGAGACCTCGTCTCTACAAAAAAAAATAAAAAATGATCCGGGCATGGTAGTGCACACCTGTAGTTCTGGCTTCTTGGAAGGCTGAGGCAGAAGGATCGCCTGAGCCCAGCAGGTCAAGGCTGTGGTGGCTGGGAGCATGCCACTACACTCCAGTTGGGTGACAGAGTGAGACTCCAACTAAAAACAAGCAAACACACAAAAAACACACAAGTCTGAGTTTAACAGCTATGTATCGGCCATCTCTATCCCAAAGATCAGGAAGCTGAGGGTCACGGTGTGAAGGGTCCAGTCACACCGGGGTGAGTCCATGGGGGATACAGCAAGGTGGGAGTTAACCCTGTGTGTCTGACATTCAAGGCCCCAGCCCCTCCATGCAGGCTGCTCCCAACACAGTCCCCAGTTCAGTGATTCTCCATCTTCTCTCCCCTACCCTCTCCTCTCTCTCATCAATAAAAGATGGCGGGGTAAAATTTCAGGTGGATAAAAAGCTCATCTGTTTCAGGAAGAGCCACTGTGGGCTGAGGAGTCTGATGTGGAGAGACGCACTTGGTACCCAGGCTCGGGTGGGGACGGGGTGGCAGGGCCACTTGGTCCTCCCAGAGGACAGGGGACCACTTGCAGCTTCAGCATACAAGGGATGTGGGGGTGGCTCTGGCTGGCCCCCAGGACTGCCGATGCCCCTGCAAGGAAAATTGGTGGGAAGTGTCACCGGGCATCCCACCCCCTCAGCATACACTGTCTTCTCTGCACTCTGGGAGACCAAAGGCGGCAGGACCACTTGAGCCCAAGGAGCTCAAATCCCAGCCTGACCACATCGCAAGACCTCATCTCTACAAAAAAATCAAAGATTGCCAGGCATGGTGGCAAGCCCCATCCCAATAGGCCAATGGAAGGAGCAGGGGAGACAGGTATGTCAGAGACATCACGATCCATGCGTTGTGTAGGTGATACCAACACCAGTCATAACCCCGAGTGCCATTGACACCGCAAGATGCTTATTTCCATCTCGACTTTATGTAAGTAACTTTGCTCAATGTGTCAGTCAAGTGAGATGTGTTAGTGCCCCCATTTCAAGGATGAAGGAATCGAGGCCCAGAGAGGTTGACTGGCTGGCTCCAGGTCACACAGCACAGAACTGCTGGTTAATACAACCCCTACCTACTCAAGGGCATGCTGTGAGGGAAGTGAGGTCAAACAACACCAAAACCTAAAGATTCCAGGGCAAGACCAGAGAGGCAGGGGGCCCATCCTGGCCGGTGCTGTGCTCCCCACTTGGCCACAATTTTCCAGACAGATGATCCATCACTCACATGTAGAAAGAGTGACACTCATTTCTACTGGGACAAGCATGATGTCCGGGCTCCAGGTTTGCCCAAATCTCTCAGCAGAAGCCCTTGAAGAGCTGGAGCTATCTGTGGACTGTTGCCTCCGTCCCTGCTGCCTTCACTTACCCTGAAGGGCTCCAGGAGAGTGGCGATGCAGACACAGGGTTACTGGGCCGGATTTCATGAACAGGGGAAAATCAAGGTACAGGTTACACAACCATCTTGTTAGGCCCAGAGTCTTCAGATTGGGGTGCACGGACCCAGTTCAACTGGGACCAGCTCAGTCCAATGCAGACATGTCCAACCCCCGGCTGG
>NW_007152969.1:0-753 GCF_000164805.1 Carlito syrichta | reverse complement strand
AAATTAGCCGGGCGTGGTAGCGTGCACTGTAGTTCCAGCTACTTGGAAGGTTGAGGTGGAAGGATCGCCAGAGCCCAGCAGGTTGAGGCTGTGGTGGCAGGGAGTGGCCATTGCACTCCAGTCTGGGTGACAGAGTGAGTCTCCAACTCAAAAAAAAAAAAAAAAAAAGAATATGTCGCAGAAAGGTGTGAGAGGGAGAAACATGTTATTATTATTATTATTATTTTTTAAAGGCAGGCCGGGCTTGGTGGCTTAGCCTGTCATCCCAGTTCTTTGCGAGGCCGAGGTGACTGAGTGTCTGAGCCCGTGAGTTCAAGACCCACCCGGGCAACTTGGTGAGACCTCATCTCTACCAAAAATCAAAAATTAGTTGGGCATGGTAGCACACGGCTGTAGTTACTGCTACTTGGAAGGCTGAGGTGGAAGATTGCCCGAACCCAGCAGGTGGAGGCTGTGGTGGCTGGGAACATGCCACTGTACTCCAGCCTGGGCAACAGTGTGAGACTCCAACTCAAAAAAAAAAAAAGGAGACAGACTAAGATTACGCTTTCATGACTGCCCCCAGACAAGGATGGGGGTGAGGCCTTTTAAAGCAACTTTCTCCAACTGCTTTTCAGGCTCAATACATGAGTGTGAGAGCTTCTCAAGGTGTACTCCCAGGACTCCCGGGGCATAATCCTTCTGGAAGCCTTCTGGGCATTTTTTGTATGTGTGCCAGAAATCAGAATTTCTGGGGGATGGGCCACGAACCCC
>NW_007152968.1:0-792 GCF_000164805.1 Carlito syrichta | reverse complement strand
TTGACATCAGGATAGGAGGGACCTTAACTACTGAGCAATCATTAGGCATCAAGCACTGTGTACAGTTATCTTCCAAATTTGTTAGCCATGGTGGATTTTATTCCCAAGAAGTGAAGAGAACCCATGTGTTCACACCTATCCAAAAATGTTTCCTGCGATAAGTGACCATTCAAGAATCCTCTAAACGAAGTAGTCTTTCTTTTTTTTGAAAGCAGTCTTCATTGAGAGGACCGAGAAATTTCCAAAGTGGGAGGGGACATGAGGCGGTTGCCCAAGAGGAAGTCTTTTATAATTATGGTAATGGAGTCATGTTGGAACTTGGTTATAGCACAACCAAATAATATTTTAGCACTTTCTTTAGATTAGAACCTTTTGGATGTTTTTATTATTGTGTAACAGCCTTTGAGTAGTTTTTCCTCCAGGATTCTAACATTGTTTTTGCTAATATCATAATCAATTTTCCAGAATTTCAATTATCTAAATTTTTATACTAATTCAGAGCCCAATACTTACTACTTTGTAAATCTCCATGTTATTTTGGTTTATATATATTGGGTCCCAAATTCTTTTCTTTCTGGGTGCCTCATTGTAAATTCTTGGTTATTCAAAGTATCAGATTAATCGGATACTTTGTGGCAGAGTGCATCATTATGTCTTGGTAGAGAAAATATTAGGGGATTCAATGGAAATACTCTTTTTTCTTTGAGTTGGAGTCTCACTCTGTCACCCAGTCTGGAGTGCAGTGGCCACTCCCGGCCACCACAACCTCGACCTGCTGGGCTCCGGTGATCG
>NW_007152967.1:0-795 GCF_000164805.1 Carlito syrichta | reverse complement strand
GTCAAAATAAGGGAAAGGGAGAAGTGCAAGAGGGAAAACAGATATACATACCAACTATCAGGTGAGAAGAGAGACACAGGGCTGGGAAGAAGTGAAAAAAGACAGGTAAGAAAAGATTCCCTAAAGAATACTGATAGATAAACAGAGACAGGTCAAAAAAATCAAGAAACAGTATAAGTCAGAAGGTAAACACCAAACGTAATCTAGACCAACAGTTTCAATGATAAAATCATAGGTCAAAATAAGCGATCAAACTAGAGTCACTTCTGTGATCTCCGATTCCAGCCTCTCCCTTTTGTTTTTCGTTGCAGCATAGGGGTGGGGCTTTGTCTCCTGTTTCACACTGTTACCTTAAAAGCTGAGGTAAAGTTTGTTGCTAGGTGGGCGGGGCAATGGAAGTCTGCCTGGAGAATGGCAAGGCAGTTTAAGCAGGTTTGTTTTTCTCTGCTTGTCTGGGTCCTCTGGGTTGGGGTCTCACGCTGTGTGCCTCAGCCAGGGTGGACCCGGAGTTCCAGAGCTCCAAAGTTCCAAAAGGCAGGCTGTAAATGACGAGAGTGGCACTGGGTCCCTACAGAGTATTCAGCCAGTAATGGAACCGGTGTCTCTGAGGGGCGGGCGCTCAGAGTCTCCCTGTGTGACCTGCGGTGCCGGGTGCCGGGCCAGGGAGAGAGCTGGAGGGAGCAGGGACCCAAAACTTCCCCGCACGCTGCAATACCTGGCCTTAGGAAATGAGGTAAAGTTTGTTGATAGGTGGGCAGGGCAATGGAAGTCTCTCCTGGAGAAGGCAAGGCAGTT
>NW_007152966.1:0-905 GCF_000164805.1 Carlito syrichta | reverse complement strand
CCGTCTGAAAGATACCCTGCAGATTGTCAGGACTGAGGACTCGTATAACCCAGATTCTTTCTTTTTGCAACAGGTGTGCAGTTGCCTGTATATGAGTACCCCTTTTCCAGATACATGGATGGAGGACTGCTATAACCCCATTCTTATTCTTCTTTGGCAAGGGGCTGTGTATTTTCCTGTATATTAGGACTCTCGTAACATAGATCCTGTTTCATAACTCTGATTCTTTTTTAGCCCATTCCAATATTCCCTGTTGATTTTTGGGATTGAGGACTCGTGTAAACTTGATTCCTTATTCTTTCTTAGTGAAAGGTCATGTAGTTGCCTGTATATAAGTACTCTCTTTCCCCAGATTCATGCTTAAAATATGCTTAAAACCCTGATGCTTGGTTAGATCTTTGGAAGACGCTGTGTAGTTTTTTGGCAATTGAGAACACATTTCACCCAGATTCCTTATTCTTTCTTAGGAAATGTCCGTGCAGTTGCCTGTTTATGAGTATTTCATTTCCCTAAATTATGCTTCAAAAACCGAAATTCGTGTTTAGCCCTTAACATGACACACTGAAGTTTTTTGGGGGGATGTAGGACACGTGTAAACCACATTCTTTATTCTCCCTTAGCAGTGGACAGTGCAGTTTCTTGTATATGAGTATTCCCATTATCCAGATTCCTACTCTCAAAACCTGATTAGTGGTTATATCTTAGCAAGAGACTCTGTAGCTTTTTGGGATGGAGGACTCGTGTAACCAAGTTTCCTTAGCAATAGGTCCTATAGTATTCTTTATTTGAGGACTTCAATTACGGAAATTCCTGCTTCAATCTCAGCAAGATGCTGAGATATTTCCTGATGACCTAGAATTCCAGTTGATTGCCTATCAGGGAAAGACTTCCAAATAGTTCTTGTG
>NW_007152965.1:0-1068 GCF_000164805.1 Carlito syrichta | reverse complement strand
GTTTGTTCAGTGTGGCTTCGGTTTCTCTTTCTGCCTCAGGAAGCCCAATTATTCTTAGGTTTGGTCTCTTGAAGTGATCATTCATCTCTTGCAGGTTTTGTTCTGTCTTTTTGAGCTTCTTTTCTATGCTTTTGACAGTTTGGGTTAGTTCTGTGTTTTGGTCTTCAAGCTCTGAGATTCTTTCTTCGGCTTGGCTGATTCTGCTTTCCATGCTTATTAGTCTGTTGTTCATTTCCATCACAGTATTCTTTACTGCTGTCATTTCTGACAACAGCTCCTTCCTATTTTCCTCTTGTCTCTCCTCAATTTTTTTAATTCTCTCCATTAATGTCTTGATGTCTGGGTTTGTTGCATGTAGCCAGTCATTCTGGGGACTCTTCATTGTCTGTGTTCCAGAATCTGTTTTCTCATTGTCTGATCTCCCAGGGGTCTGTGTAAGACCTATATTCTTCTTTTGGTTTTTCTTCATTTGTGCGGTTTTTCCCCCTCCTTACTTTTTCCTTCCCTCCACGTCACCGTCTTCTTTAATTCTGTTATTCAGGGGTAAAGGGATTGGTTTTACTTCTGTTTGTTCAATCTCCTATTCTTTATGTATGTCCTCTTACTTTGTTCAATTCTGAAGTTGCACTGTAGGTTGGAGGTGGTCCTTTTTGCAGTTTTGAGATGTACTTAAGGGGAGAGCTGTGATTCAAAATCTGTCTGCAGGTCCTGGTATTCGCTGACAGGCGTGTGGATAATGTGGAACCCACTTCCCACTGCCCTGGAATCTTTCCAGGGCAGTGGGGCTGTAGGTTTACTCCCTGAAATAAAATGTGGTTAGCAGAGGGGAAAGAATGGAGCAGATAGTGGGTTGAAAAGGGGAGTGGAGAGATAGAGGAGTAAAGGGGGAAACAAACGAGTGTGCCAACAAATAGAGAGAGAGGCCTATACTGAAACAGATAAAAACAATAGACCACCGCTACAGTCGAACCAACTCTCATACAAACAAAAATAAAACATATAGTGATGCTAGCATACCAGCTATCCAACCATCTTTATTAGTGTGCTGTTCCTCTATACAAAGACCTG
>NW_007152964.1:0-763 GCF_000164805.1 Carlito syrichta | reverse complement strand
CCCCGTCACCGTCTTCTTTAATTCTGTTATTCAGGGGTAAAGGGATTGGTTTTACTTCTGTTTGTTCAATCTCCTATTCTTTATGTACGTCCTCTTACTTTGTTCAATTCTGAAGTTGCACTGTAGGTTGGAGGTGGTCCTTTTTGCAGTTTTGAGATGTACTTAAGGGGAGAGCTGTGATTCAAAATCTGTCTGCAGGTCCTGGTATTCGCTGACAGGCGTGTGGATAATGTGGAACCCACTTCCCACTGCCCTGGAATCTTTCCAGGGCCGTGGGGCTGTAGGGTTACTCCCTGAAATAAAATGTGGTTAGCAGAGGGGAAAGAATGGAGCAGATAGTGGGTTGAAAAGGGGAGTGGAGAGATAGAGGAGTAAAGGGTGAAACAAACGAGTGTGCCAACAAATAGAGAGAGAGGCCTATACTGAAACAGATAAAAACAATAGACCACCGCTACAGTCGAACCAACTCTCATACAAACAAAAATAAAACATATAGTGATGCTAGCATACCAGCTATCCAACCATCTTATTAGTGTGCTGTTCCTCTATACAAAGACCTGGTTCCCAGACAGAATAAAAGAGAAGAAAAGGAAAGGGAAAAGAGAAAAAAGGGAACAATACAGTAGGAATAGAATTAAGTCATTAAACTAATAGAATCAATGAAGCACACTCTGAGACATTTCGTTTAAGTCCAATGTCCTTTCAGGTCTGATTTCTCGTTTTTTTTTTTTTTTTTTTTCAAGCTGGTAAATTAGTTTGCAGG
>NW_007152963.1:0-744 GCF_000164805.1 Carlito syrichta | reverse complement strand
ATTCTTTATGTACGTCCTCTTACTTTGTTCAATTCTGAAGTTGCACTGTAGGTTGGAGGTGGTCCTTTTTGCAGTTTTGAGATGTACTTAAGGGGAGAGCTGTGATTCAAAATCTGTCTGCAGGTCCTGGTATTCGCTGACAGGCGTGTGGATAATGTGGAACCCACTTCCCACTGCCCTGGAATCTTTCCAGGGCAGTGGGGCTGTAGGTTTACTCCCTGAAATAAAATGTGGTTAGCAGAGGGGAAAGAATGGAGCAGATAGTGGGTTGAAAAGGGGAGTGGAGAGATAGAGGAGTAAAGGGGGAAACAAACGAGTGTGCCAACAAATAGAGAGAGAGGCCTATACTGAAACAGATAAAAACAATAGACCACCGCTACAGTCGAACCAACTCTCATACAAACAAAAATAAAACATATAGTGATGCTAGCATACCAGCTATCCAACCATCTTATTAGTGTGCTGTTCCTCTATACAAAGACCTGGTTCACAGACAGAATAAAAGAGAAGAAAAGGAAAGGGAAAAGAGAAAAAAGGGAACAATACAGTAGGAATAGAATTAAGTCATTAAACTAATAGAATCAATGAAGCACACTCTGAGACATTTCGTTTAAGTCCAATGTCCTTTCAGTCTGATTTCTCGTTTTTTTTTTTTTTTTCAAGCTGGTAAATTAGTTTGCAGTTAGGGTCAGTTCCCCTGATCTGCTGTGAAGGACAGTTCAGAATAACCTCGGTTCAAAAGTT
>NW_007152962.1:0-4104 GCF_000164805.1 Carlito syrichta | reverse complement strand
CAACCACTTTATAAATGAGTAACCTTAAGCTCTGAGTTCACATAATAACTTTTTTTCTTTCAAAAAGTATTTATTTCTTTAGAAGCTATCTCACAGGCAGTCATGTGGACCTAGGATTAGATTCTAGTCTTGAATTGGGTAAATGAAGACCCTTTAGACTAGCATGGGTAAAATGTTGACTCCAAACCAATGTATGTGACCTGTTTCAGCAAAATGAGACACTAAGGATTACAATGGTATAGCCACTACTATTGTCAAATGGACCAAATACTGCCAATATTGAAAGTTTTATTTCTCCCAGTTTCTGGTCTTTGATCATAGACCTGCAAGGAAGTCAGGTTCTGTAAACTGGTAATGATACTCACATTAATCTTGGACACGCCAATCTGACCTTTCTGAGTCTCAGTTTTCTCACTCATAAAATGAAAACATTAGAAGTTCTTGCCTTGCAGGGTGGCTCATGCCTGTAATCTCTGCATTTTGGGAGATGGAGGCTACAAGATTGCCTAAGTCCAGGGGTTTGAGATCAGCCTTAGAAAGTTACTGAGACATTTTCTCTTCCATAAATCAAAAACTAGCCAGCCATTGTGCCATGTGCCTGTAGGTCCAGCTTATTAGGAGACTGAGGTGGAAGGTTCACCTAAGCCCTGCAAGTCAAGGCTGCAGTGGCCATGTATGAGTCACTGCACTTCAGCATGGGCAACAGAGTGAAACTATGACTCAAAAAGAAAAAAAAACAAAAGAGAATAGAAGTTCTCTAAGCATCCTATTTCAAAAAATTGATTTTTGCTAGAAAATAATTACAAGTGAAAACTAGTGCAGACTCTGTGGAATGATAAGGCAGAGAGAAGTTTACTTCTAAACTAGAAACAACGTAAGAAAAAAACTACATTGGTCATGGGTACATTTATACCAAAGTTGCATGCAAAATCAGTTCCTCAGAAGGAGACAAAACTGCCCCAGCACTAACAGCCATGATAAACTTTTTGGTTAGGGGTATCTCAGTGAATAACGGTATCAGAGTCTTCCTGATTGCAACAACCTTAAGATAACACTATTTCTCAAACATAATTGAAGGGTTCTCACTCCCACTGGGGTTTCCATTTTCCTCTTTTTACATTAAAAATTTCCCAAATCCACCTTCACTTGCAACTGTAAATTCTATACAGCTTTCTCTTCCTGTGGTGAGCAATGTGGTTTCCCCAATAGGAAGTGTCTGCAAATTTTCTAGAGTGTCTGCTCCAGCTTTCAGATCAGAGGGCTATTACCAGTTGTCTCTGGAATCTATTTCCACCTCTCCTAAGTAGTGTCTTCCTTTACCAAGATTCTAGCACAACTATGCTGGCTGAGATTGCTGGCCAGAATCAGATCTCCACTTCAGCTGCCTCTTATCCAGGTAGTTTTGAATGGGATATCACAAGAAGCACTGAAAAGAAGATATATTGCTTCAATGACTTCACTATGACTGTCATGGACCAGGATACAGCTGTTCCTTCCGTGTCTATGAGCCCAGTATGATAAAAACTTCATATGTCAATGCCATGGTCCCACTGTATCCATTCTTGTCCACCAGCCTTGTTCAAGGGACACATCTCAAATTTCAAATCAGGGACATATGCTGTCACTTCCAAGTCAGGAAGGAGACCAGATCTACTGCCCCAGTCAAGACACAGTGGAGCCTCTAATGTCTGGAGAACTTGACTTCTACTTACAATCCTATGGTTCTCTGTCATACCAAGTATATAGTACTTCTGTTCCTCAACCAGAATTGGTGATGGTGCTAAAGGATGTTCAGTCCACAAACATCCTACCACCAGCCAAGACCTCTGGAATCTACTACTCTGTATCTGCTCAACCTATCACAGAAACGTGTTTACAAAGTGAGTTCAAAAACAAGAAGGGAGAGATCTTCTGGAATCTACTACTTTGCCTGCTCCGCTCATTACAGAAACACATTTACAAAGTGAGTACAAAAAGTAAGAAGGGAGAGGAATAAACTCAGCATTCAGAATAAGGGTCATATCTGAGACTGACAAATGATGAGTCCACAGAGAGGTAGAATGTAATTTCCAGACTTCAACCACTACCTTTCCTTTATAAATTCCAGACTTCAACCACTACTGTTTCTCTATGCTCCCCATTTTTACACTCAAAGCAAGAATGCCTAAATAAGTGAGAAGGTGAGACACTATAATGGCCATCTATGATAAATGTAAGAGAATCCCAAAGGCACACCAAAGAATACTATACTTGTTTCTGCCCTAGCTGCCCAGTTCCCTTCTATCACCAAACAATAATTCATTTTCTTCCCTAATTAATTGCTTTAGTGTCTTTGGAAAAAACTTTAGAATTCCTGTTGTTGTAGTGACATTTTAACTTTCTTTAACTTACACCAGGATTGAAGACCGCATGTTCAGAGATCTGTCCAAAGCAAGCAGGCTTAGAATCTGTCCTTGCTTATAGATTTCATGAGAAAGAGCTCTACTCTCTGTCCGAGTCCATGGTGTGAAATCTCAGGAAGGTGAAGAGTATTGAAAGGACACTGTATAAGACTGCTACACTTTATAAAACATTTTGTATTTTAAATCTATTTTCACTTTTTGACTTATAACAATCCTGTGAAAAACAAAGAAAACTAACAAACAATGACAAAAAAATGATAACTTGTTAGAACTTGTATAGTCACTGCCCACCTCCTAATACAGGGTTTTGTTCATGGTCTTAAGAAGAGTTAGTTGCTGAGACTAGGGGTTTATGACCAGCCTGGGCAATTGGGTGAGACCTTGTCTCTACAATAAATCAAAAAATTAGCCAGGCATGGCAGTGTATGCCTGTAGTCCCAGCTACTTGAAATGCTGAGGCAGAAGAATTTTGGGATCCCAGCAGGTCAGGACTTTGGTGACCGTGAGCACGCCACTGAACTTTACCTGGGCAAGAAAGTGAGACTACAACTCAAAAACAAAACAAAACAAAAAAGTTAGTAACAAGTGTTTGCCCACTGTTTGAAGGTGCCTGACTGCTGCACTGTTGTGTAGGGAAAGTATCTCACTGACCAGGGACTGACTTCTTTCTTGATTCCTTTGTAGCGATTGAAACTACCCTGGAGATGGAGACTTCCCTCGAATTGCAACCTTCCAGCCAGATACTTATTCTGTTATAAACCCCAGAATTCCCCAAATCCTGTAGAAGAAAATATATACAAATACTTGATCAAAGCTTATCACTTGCATTTGGGGACATTTCAGTGATAGATCCTGCCCAGAGTTTCACTAATCTCTTGGCAATGTCTCCTGCTAAAATCAGAAAAAAAATCAGATAATATTAATTTGGGTGAGACAAAAACCTAGCTTTCCAAGCCTCCAGATGCCTACAAGAGCCCAGTAAAATACGAAGATCCTCCACTACTCCCACTAGAATTTCCCGATATTAATCAGCTTCTGGCCTGCATTGATCCTCTAGGCCCTGAGAGTCAGTCTGGTTCTGAAAATATCAAACTAGGAGAGAACAGCCTGAGTGTAAAGAAATACAGGACGCTTGAAAGTGGATTTAAATCTTTCTTCAGTTTTGAAGACATCACTACACTACCAGGTGATTTTTATCTTCCCTAGCACTTTGCTTCCTTAAAAAATCTGATTCAAATGACAGAAACCAAAGTCAAAGATACCAGTGCCATTCACGTAAATCAGGTAGTCAAATGTCATGAAGGGTCTTCTAATCAAGTCAGGAAGAACAAACGTAAAACTTCTGAGCCTATCAGAGGTGTCACCAAGGCAAAATTCCAGCCAAAGAACCCAGAGTGCCTGTCAGAAGGACATGTGATTATTTGTAGTGCTGCAGCCAGTGAGTGGACACCTGCATATGCAGCCAAGTGTTCTAACATCACCTCAGAAAGCTGCATCCAGCAGAATTAGTAAAACTAAGGTCATGGACAGGAAAAGACCAAAGAGCCAGAGAAAGCAACCCCTAGAAATATGAAGAGAGGAGAGTAAGCACTCAGAAAACATAGTCAAAGCAGGAGCCAAATGCTCCTGAGGTAAAGCAGAAGAAAAATCCCAACCATGTTTAGCCAAGAGAACTTTTAAAGCCTCAAAGCTAACTGCATGC
>NW_007152961.1:0-794 GCF_000164805.1 Carlito syrichta | reverse complement strand
TGACAACATGGTACTATAATTCCATTTCACTTCCTGACAACCTCAACAGGCATCACCTGCATTTTTCAGATGGGAAGATGGAGGTTTAGTGAAAAAATATCCTCTCAGTAAGATCAAGAGCCACAAAGTGGCTAAACCATCAAGACACCAGAAACAATGCACATTTCACCATGGTTTCTCTTTCTCTAACTTTCCCGCATGGAATACACAAATGTAAAGCATAGAATGTATTGCGAATTTGTGAGGTTGGCAAACTTAACAATCACATGCTTGATTTTCTAAATACTCATCTAATCATTTTATTTATCTAAGTAGTTATCAAATTAATTTATGTAAACTGTTATCTGAATATTTTCCTTCAAAAACGTGTGTGCTATGCACAGATTAGACATCTAAAAATATTTTGTTCAAGGAATCAATGAATGTACTGCATGTGCTTTGATACCCTTTTTGCATGTCAATTTTCTGGTTTTTTGTCGCCATTCTAATATACAATTGGTAAGATTTAGCTTCCGTAATATCTTTGCCTTTTCATCTCTGTTCTTTAACTCCATCCCATTATCCCTTCCCCCATCCCAACAACAACAATGAAACTCCACATTTCAAACATCTTTCAGAAACCTATCTCCTCCCACTTTGTTTTGCATTATCTTCTTTCTCATGGCATTCTTCTCCCTGGGGGAGATCACCCTACTTATCATCTTGATAAAATAACCAACATTTTGTAAAACTTTACTATTCACAAAGCAATTTCTTTCAAGATTGTCATTTGATTTTCATAATCATCCAGAGAG
>NW_007152960.1:0-1045 GCF_000164805.1 Carlito syrichta | reverse complement strand
CAACATGGTACTATAATTCCATTTCACTTCCTGACAACCTCAACAGGCATCACCTGCATTTTTCAGATGGGAAGATGGAGGTTTAGTGAAAAAATATCCTCTCAGTAAGATCAAGAGCCACAAAGTGGCTAAACCATCAAGACACCAGAAACAATGCACATTTCACCATGGTTTCTCTTTCTCTAACTTTCCCGCATGGAATACACAAATGTAAAGCATAGAATGTATTGCGAATTTGTGAGGCTGGCAAACTTAACAATCACATGCTTGATTTTCTAAATACTCATCTAATCATTTTATTTATCTAAGTAGTTATCAAATTAATTTATGTAAACTGTTATCTGAATATTTTCCTTCAAAAACGTGTGTGCTATGCACAGATTAGACATCTAAAAATATTTTGTTCAAGGAATCAATGAATGTACTGCATGTGCTTTGATACCCTTTTTGCATGTCAATTTTCTGGTTTTTTGTCGCCATTCTAATATACAATTGGTAAGATTTAGCTTCCGTAATATCTTTGCCTTTTCATCTCTGTTCTTTAACTCCATCCCATTATCCCTTCCCCCATCCCAACAACAACAATGAAACTCCACATTTCAAACATCTTTCAGAAACCTATCTCCTCCCACTTTGTTTTGCATTATCTTCTTTCTCATGGCATTCTTCTCCCTGGGGGAGATCACCCTACTTATCATCTTGATAAAAATAACCAACATTTTGTAAAACTTTACTATTCACAAAGCAATTTCTTTCAAGATTGTCATTTGATTTTCATAATCATCCAGAGAGGAAGCCAAGACAGGTATTCTTCACTGCTGTGTAATTGAGGCTTAAAGGGGCTAGATAATTTTCTCAGGATCATGCAGCTAGCAGATGAATGAAGGCTCAAACCATGGTGTTCTGTCTCCAGGTCCCAAGCTCTTTACAACAAATGAGGATGCACCTTCCCCCCTGCCCCACTGACTTCTAAAGCCATCTTGCCAAGTGACCACAGCTCACCCATCCCCCAGAACCAGGCCTGCCCCCGTGGCTACCAACATCC
>NW_007152959.1:0-794 GCF_000164805.1 Carlito syrichta | reverse complement strand
CCTGTTATCTGAATATTTTCCTTCAAAAACGTGTGTGCTATGCACAGATTAGACATCTAAAAATATTTTGTTCAAGGAATCAATGAATGTACTGCATGTGCTTTGATACCCTTTTTGCATGTCAATTTTCTGGTTTTTTGTCGCCATTCTAATATACAATTGGTAAGATTTAGCTTCCGTAATATCTTTGCCTTTTCATCTCTGTTCTTTAACTCCATCCCATTATCCCTTCCCCCATCCCAACAACAACAATGAAACTCCACATTTCAAACATCTTTCAGAAACCTATCTCCTCCCACTTTGTTTTGCATTATCTTCTTTCTCATGGCATTCTTCTCCCTGGGGGAGATCACCCTACTTATCATCTTGATAAAAATAACCAACATTTTGTAAAACTTTACTATTCACAAAGCAATTTCTTTCAAAATTGTCATTTGATTTTCATAATCATCCAGAGAGGAAGCCAAGACAGGTATTCTTCACTGCTGTGTAATTGAGGCTTAAAGGGGCTAGATAATTTTCTCAGGATCATGCAGCTAGCAGATGAATGAAGGCTCAAACCATGGTGTTCTGTCTCCAGGTCCCAAGCTCTTTACAACAAATGAGGATGCACCTTCCCCCCTGCCCCACTGACTTCTAAAGCCATCTTGCCAAGTGACCACAGCTCACCCATCCCCCAGAACCAGGCCTGCCCCCGTGGCTACCAACATCCACAGCAATGAGTAACAATTGGGCTCACAATGGAGAGCCATCTCAAACTTCCTTCTCTAGGCACACAATTGTCATAGAGATGA
>NW_007152958.1:0-885 GCF_000164805.1 Carlito syrichta | reverse complement strand
TCTCAGGATCATGCAGCTAGCAGATGAATGAAGGCTCAAACCATGGTGTTCTGTCTCCAGGTCCCAAGCTCTTTACAACAAATGAGGATGCACCTTCCCCCCTGCCCCACTGACTTCTAAAGCCATCTTGCCAAGTGACCACAGCTCACCCATCCCCCAGAACCAGGCCTGCCCCCGTGGCTACCAACATCCACAGCAATGAGTAACAATTGGGCTCACAATGGAGAGCCATCTCAAACTTCCTTCTCTAGGCAACACAATTGTCATAGAGATGAGTGAAGAGAGGAGAAGTTGATCACCAGAGAAGCCTCTGTAGGGACAGAGGCTGTGCATACAGGAACTGAAGACCTTTCCCAGATACTCAGGATTCCCTCAAGAGTTCACAGAAAAACTCTGGTGATAAACACTTTGGACTGAGTCATGTGGATGGTTGAGCCCAGCTCTGCTGCCTCTATCACCTTAGATTAATTTTAACCTTCCTAAACCTCCAAAATGGTGAAGAAAAGATTAATGTCACAAGATATTTTTGAGCATCAGCTTAGATGGGTAAATAAAGTCCTTAGGATAGGACATCCGTAATGAAAGCTATCAATACTTGTAATTTGTGTAATAATATAGGGCCACTGCAATACTACATAATAAATATAAGAAAATTGTGTACCCCCAAAAAACATAGAGTAAGGAAACAAAATAGTTGCTTAAAGGAGCTTTGCAAATATTTGCTACTTTTCGTATCACTACACAAGTATCTTGTATAGGTCCTCTTCACCCTTCCTATGATTTTTTATAAATAATGAGGCAGGGAGCTTCACCCAGCATCATTTCTTTTGTTGTACCCGAATCCTGAATCCGAGAGACCACCAAAGAGCCAGCTGTGATGCAAAT
>NW_007152957.1:0-830 GCF_000164805.1 Carlito syrichta | reverse complement strand
TCCCCCCTCCCATAGGACCCTAAAGAAAGGACCCAATCATGGGTCTGCACAAATTTCTTGAAGACCATCCCGAATATGAGTGGGAGGATTAAGACAACAAGGATGAGTGCCGAGTGGCTGGTATTGCTGTTTGAGTACTATGAGTTGAACGGTGCTTTACAAAGGCTATAAGCCTGTTGATGATGCAAGGCCCAAAAATGAGTAGGAGAATTAAAACAGCTAAAGGGCCAGCTACGGTGGAAATTAATGTAGTAAACCAGGAGGTGTGGTTAAACCATGCTTCAAACCAATTGAGTTGTTGCTCTCGTTCTTCTTTGTGTTCAGCTAACTCTTCCCTTACCTTAGCCATGGATTCCCTGACAATATCCGAGTGGTCCGTGTAGAAACAACATTCTTCTCCTAGGGTGGTGCATGTTCCTCCCTGCTGCAGAAATAACAAATCTAGCCCTCTATGGTTCTGTAGGACCACCTCAGATAACAAGGTTAGGGATTCCTGAAGGTGAGAGATGGAAAATTCAATTCTCTCGATGTCTATGTTTATCTGCCCTAAGGCCATTATAATAGTGACTTTGGGTAGCTAGGGAGGCAATACCCGTTCCGGCTCCTTGTTAGTCCAAGTCCAAGAAGAACTGCCATGGAAATGGCGGTGACCGGCTCTCTTCTGTCTCTCCGGTGGATACCTGGGGTAAACCACCGGAGTATATCCTCATCTGAGTGGTAGAGAATTTTTGGAAGTAATTGGACTAACACGCAGAAGCCTTGTTGGGTCTGATTTAAGACCTGCCCATGGAAGCAAGGGGTTAAGCCTGTTGAACATGCTCACCAGCTAT
>NW_007152956.1:0-752 GCF_000164805.1 Carlito syrichta | reverse complement strand
GCTTGTTGGGTCTGATTAAGACCTGCCCATGGAAGCAAGGGGTTAAGCCTGTTGAACATGCTCACCAGCTATTTTTAGGGGGCAGGTGGTAATCTAGGCTAGATACAGGCAGCGTAATGTTGCGTAGGGACTGAAACGCTGGTGTGGGGCGGCCTATGCATAATCCTTGGCCTGTTACCGACTGGAGAGTAAGTCCCTGGGTTGCTGGCTGCCATCTACAAGAATTGGGACTATGCTCGGTTGTATAGTTTCTCATTACTGCAATTCCTTTGTAATAGGGAGGCTGGATGTTATAGCATAACCAACATGACTGGGTGAGCTCTGGCCGGGTTGCATTAAGTAACAGGTAAGCTTGATTAGCAAGTGCCAGAGAGGATGTTGATCGGGACCCGATGGGCATAGGGGAGGGTTAGGAATAACTGTAGTGACCCTGGTAGAGTAAGAGACCCTAGTGGGGTCTGAGGTGACTGCAGTGGTATCAGAACTGGTATAAGTCGCAGTCGAGAGTATTGGTGTAGTGGTTGTGGGCTTAGGTTTAACTTTTGGTTTAAGTTTAGGTGCTATAACAGGGTTGGGTCCCATATCAAGGGTTTTGGTTTTCTGACTGGGGGCCCGGATGGATAGTCTAATCATAAAGAAGTTACCTGAATTCTTCCATCCTGAGTGTATTGGGTCATATAACCGGATTCCCCATGTTTTTCCTATATCCCAACCTTGAGCTTTCTTCCCTTTCTCAGTGAAGCTTATAGTTG
>NW_007152955.1:0-1191 GCF_000164805.1 Carlito syrichta | reverse complement strand
GTATATCATATGGTATCCAAGGAGTTTAGATTTTGCCTTATAATAAGGATTCCTTTGAAATTTTATTTATATTTCATCTTGATTCAAATAAAAGTATTTTTCTAATGATTATAACAGAAATGATAATAACAAATATACTGTTATAAACAGAGTTTATAACAATTTATAAATAGCAAGAAGTAGAGAGATGATAGTAGATCCCAACTTCCCCTTCTATGGGAAATGCAGTCATGTTAGAACTGTGTAGTCCCATTGTTTCCTACTTATAATGGAGTAGGTGGGAATAAACATTTGATCCATGTTTGGCCACTCAGTTCTCCTCTTCTCAGACTGATGAAGTTAATCTCAGTGAACTGATAAGAGAGATAAATCCAGGGCTGGGGCAGCCAAGCCCTATCATTGGTGCACCCAGATAAAGGAAGCTATCAACTTTTAAAAAATTGACTCAACAATTCTACTTCTGGGAAATTATCCTACAAAAATATTTTGAGAATATGCAAAATTATAAAGATAATCAATACACCACTATTTAAAGTAGTAGAAAACTAAAAACAACCTAAGTGTTCACTAGTAGATAATCAATTAAATAAATTATAGCTTATCCATTGACTGAACTACTAGACAATCTTTAGAAACATGAGTATAAACAACAACAGATGCTGGTGAAGATGTGGATAAAAAGAAACACTTCTACACTGCTGGTGGGAATGCAAACTAGTGTAACCTCTTTGGCAGACAGTGTGGCAATTTCTGAAAGAGCTAGAAATTGACCTCCCATATTACCCAGTGATTCCCTTATTGGGAGTATACCCGGAGGAACTCAAATCATTCTACAAAAAAAATACCTGCACACGTATATTTGTTGCAGCTGTATTCACAATAACAAAAACATGGAAGCAACCATGCTGCCCATCGAAGCTAGACTGGATTAAAAAATTTTGGCACATATACATAATGGAATATTATGCAGCCATGAAAAAGGACAAACATATGGACTTGGCAGCAAGTTGAATGGATTTGGAGTTGATCATACTCAGTGACCTATCACAGAAACAAAGAACAGAGTACCATATATTCTCACTCATAAGTGGACCTTGAACAATTATCATAATGCTACAAAAAGGGATTGGCAGTGGTGGGAAACTGCCGGGGAGGTGGGGGTGGGATTGACTGTTGAAAGAAACTACTATG
>NW_007152954.1:0-475 GCF_000164805.1 Carlito syrichta | reverse complement strand
GCTGGCTAGCAGGTTACATCAGCTAGTTATGTCAGCTGGCTAGCCACCTGGCTAGGTAGGTAGCTAGCTAATTAAGTCAGCTGGCTAGATGGCTGGCTAGCTAATTAAGTCAGCGAGCTAAGTGAGCTTTTTAGCTGGCTGGCTAGCTAGGTGGCTAGCTAGTTAAGCCAACTGTCTAGCAGGATGGCTATCTTCTTAAGTAAGTTAGTTAAGTCAGCTGGTTAGCCGGTTGGCTAGCTAGGTGTCTGGCAAGTTAAGCTGGCTGGATAGCAGGCTGGTCAAGTAGGTGGCCAGCTAGTTAAACCAGCTGGCTAGCCTGCTGAGCAGCAGGGTGGCTGGCTAGTTAACCCAGCTGGCTATCCAACTATCCAGCCAACCGCTGGCTATTCAAGCTGGCTGGCTAGCCAGCCAGGTAGCTAGCTAGTTAAACCAGCTGGCTAGTCATCTAGCCAACCAGATAGCTAGCTAGTTAAGT
>NW_007152953.1:0-1029 GCF_000164805.1 Carlito syrichta | reverse complement strand
AAAGGCTTTGCCACATTCTTCACATATGCAGGGTTTCTCTCCAGTATTGTATCTTGATGTTGAATATTATTTGAGTACTGATGAAAGGGTTTGTCACATACTTGACATCTGTAGGGTTTATGTGCAGCATGGATTCTCGGATTGTGACTAAGATGTGAATACGAAGTAAAGGCTTCAGCACATTCTTCACATTTATAGAGTTCCTCTCCATGATGAATTTTCATAATTTCCCATTGGCACTTTTACAAGTGAGTCTTCTATACTCTTCTCTGGCAAAAGGCCTTCAGTGTAATGAGAAGTCACAGCCAGAAGTTTGGGTAATGTGCCGTGTCTCTTCACATCCCATGGCTCTTTCCTTTGCTCCAGACACATGATGAGGTCTGGCTTAGAGGCAGCAAGTCCTAGAAAAACCAGGTTTGTATGGTTCTCTAACATCACAGTCCTGTACAATATTCGCTGAGGGGGTTCTAGGCATTCCCATTCCTCTGGAGAGAATTCTATGAACACATCCTTGAATGATAACAGCTCCATCTCCTGGCTTCTGGGTGTCCCAGCGTCCTCCCTACGAACTCCCCAAACCTGCGTGTCACAGGGCAAAAGAGGAAGAAGCCGATACACGCGGCTCTCTCCGAGATGATCAAGTATTTTTAAAAAATTAGTTTAGTGCCTGGTTGAGTATCTTGCACCTAGCTACTCAATAAATGTCTGCTAAATTCAAAATAACATTCCCCATTTCCTATTACTTATATTGTTATCAAATATTAGTCTTTGTCATTTTAATAAAAAGATAGAAACTACTCTTTCTAATAAATAAGATGAATGACTATTTTCACTTAGGAGTCATTATTGAAATGTCCAAAATATTTGGAAGGAAATGAACAATAAAAGGTTATTTTGGTTATATGAAGAGTTTACTTCTTAATTAACAGTCCTAAGTCAAGTTATCCCTCTTTGCAGGTGACATGATTATATACCTTGAAAACCCAAGAGAATCTGTCAAAAACTTCCTTGCACTGATAAAGGACTTTG
>NW_007152952.1:0-599 GCF_000164805.1 Carlito syrichta | reverse complement strand
AAGTATTTTTAAAAAATTAGTTTAGTGCCTGGTTGAGTATCTTGCACCTAGCTACTCAATAAATGTCTGCTAAATTCAAAATAACATTCCCCATTTCCTATTACTTATATTGTTATCAAATATTAGTCTTTGTCATTTTAATAAAAAGATAGAAACTACTCTTTCTAATAAATAAGATGAATGACTATTTTCACTTAGGAGTCATTATTGAAATGTCCAAAATATTTGGAAGGAAATGAACAATAAAAGGTTATTTTGGTTATATGAAGAGTTTACTTCTTAATTAACAGTCCTAAGTCAAGTTATCCCTCTTTGCAGGTGACATGATTATATACCTTGAAAACCCAAGAGAATCTGTCAAAAACTTCCTTGCACTGATAAAGGACTTTGGTAAAACCTCAGGGTATAAAATAAATGTGCAAAATTCCGTCACATTTCTATACACCAACAATAAACAAACAGAAATCCAAATAAAAAACACAACCCCATTCACAATAGCCACAAAAAAAGTGAAATACCTTGGCATCTTCCTAACCAGGGATGTGAAAGACCTTTACAACGAAAACTACAAAACACTTCTCAAAGAAATCAAAGATGAC
>NW_007152951.1:0-1292 GCF_000164805.1 Carlito syrichta | reverse complement strand
AAGTGAACAAGGGGAAAGAGAATAGTTGTCAACATGCTTATATCCCTGGACATAGCAGAGAAATGTGAGTAGAAATTAAGGTTGAATTGTGTAAAATCATTTCGTGTGCAGTCATGATTTCAGGGAAAAGAGCTTAGACTTTCAGTCATAATATTGTATTTAAACTCCGAGTAACATACATGGCCTCCCTTAGCCTGTGTTCTTACTCTTATCTCTGGAAAGTGATGCTATCTCTAGGGATAGCATATAAAGAACAAATAGTAATATTTGTTACAAATAGTAATACTAATTGGTGAATATGAATAGGCACTGTTTTAATTATTTTGCATATACCACCTCATTCAGGCCTCTTAAAAACCTTATTGGATAGGTAATCATATGATTCTTTTGGACAGATAAGAGAAGGCAGCAGGACAAATTTAATTTCCTTGCCTGAGACCACTTTGTTAGCAAGAAACAGATTATTTGAATGCAAGCAATTCACTCCCAGAGCCTGCCTTGTGTGTTAAAACATAACATAAAATGCACTGTTCTAACCATTTTCAAGCATACAGTTCAGTGACATTAAGTGCATTCCACAACATTGTACAACATGACCATTATCCATTTTCACAACTTTTTCATCATCCCAAACAGACACTCTGTTAGATAAGCCCTCATTTCTCCCTCCTCCAAGTCTCATACCTGTCTTTTTTAACTACTAGTTCTTTCTTTTGAGTAAATGAAGTAACACTGAATCTCTTTAACAAAAACTGAGAGAAACAAATGGAAAAAATAGAGTTTATCATCAAAAATTGTTAATAATAAGCCAGGTACGTTGGCTCACACCTGTAATCTCAGCACTTTGGGAGGCAGAGGTGAGAGGATCTCCTAAGCCCAGGGGTTCGAGATCAGCCTGGGCAACTTGGCGAGACCGCCTCTCTACAATACATTAAAAAAATTAGCTGGATGTGGTGTCAGGCGACTGTAGTTCCAGCTACTTGGAAGGCTGAGGTGGAAGGATCGCCTGAGCCCAGCAGGTGGAGGCTGCGGTGGCCATGAGTGTGCTCCTGCACTCCAGCCTGGGTGACAGAGTGACAGAGTGACAGAGTGAGACTCCAACTTAAAAAAAAAAAATAGTTAATAATGGAAAGTTTAAAGGATATATTTTAGGCAGAATAAAAATAATCCCAGAGCGAAGATCTGAATAAAAGACGGAGTCATAGGCAAAGATATTAAATTTTGTGTAAAATCTTAACAATGTTGGTTGTACAAATAATAAATTTAATTTCTATCTTTAAAAGTGTAGCAGA
>NW_007152950.1:0-1078 GCF_000164805.1 Carlito syrichta | reverse complement strand
TCAGTAGCCAGCTGGTTAACTAGGTAGCTAAGTGTTAAGTCAGCTGGCAAGCCAGCAGGCTATGTAGTAGCTTGCTAGTTAAGTCAGATGGCTATCCAGCTGGATAGCTAGGTACTAGGCAATTATGTCAGCCAGCTAGCTAGCTGGCTAGCTAGTTAAGTCACCTAGTTAAGTCAGTTGGCTAGAAAACTGGCTTGTTAGGTAGGTAGATATTTAAGTCAACTGTCTATCCCACTGACTATATAGTTAAGTCACCTAGTTAAGTCAGCTGGCTAGCCAGCTGGCTAGCTGGTAGCTGGCTAATTACATCAGTGGGCTAGACAGCTGGCTACTAATTTAAGTCAAGTTAAGTCAGCATGCTAGTCAGCTAATTAGCTATAAATCAACCTGGTTAACTCAGCTGACTAGCAAGTAGACCAGTTGTTTAAGTCAGCTAGTTCAGTCAGCTGACTTGAAGCTGGCTAGCTAGGTCGTGAGCTAGTTAAGTCTGTTGGCTAGCCAGCAGTCTAGATAATTAAGTCAGTTAGTTAAGTCTGCTGGCTAGCCAGCTAGCTAGCTTTGTAGAGAGCTAGTAAAGTTAGCTCTCTAGCCACCTGTCTAACTAGTTACATCAGCTAGTTGAGTCAACTGGTACCCAGCTGGCTAGCTGTTGAAGTCAACTTGTTAAGTCAACTGGCTACCCATCTAGCTAGATAGGAAGCAAGCTAGTTAAGTCTGCTGGCTAGGCAGCTGGCTGGTTGGGAAGTCAGGTAATTAATTCAGCTGGCTTCCCAGCTGGCAAGCTAGGTAGTTAGCTAGTTTAGTCAGCTGACTAGCCAGTTGGTTTACTGGTTAAGGCAGCTGGTTAATTCAGCAGGCCAGCCGGCTGACTAGCTAGTTATATCAGTTAGTTATTTCAGCTGGCTAGCCAGCTAGCTAGCTGGTTAAAACAATTAGTTAAGTTGCTGTCCAGCCAGCTGGCTAGCTAGGTTGCCAACTAGTTAAGTCAGCTAGTTAAATCAGCTGGCAAGCTAGGTTACCAGCTAATTAAGTCAGCTAGTTAAATCAACTGGCAAGCTAGGTAGCTATATAGTTAAGT
>NW_007152949.1:0-811 GCF_000164805.1 Carlito syrichta | reverse complement strand
ATATTGAATAAATAACACCTACATGAATTCATTCTGAAAGTAGAAGAGGAGAAAATACCCCCAACTCCTGAGGGCATGATCGCCTCAACATCCACATTATTGCAAGAAAAGAAAACAATAGATCAGTATGTCTTATGACTATAGCTGCAGAAATCTGCAACAAACTATTAGCAGTTGTTCTCAGCTGATTTTTTCTATGAGTACTTATTCTTATTTTTAAAATGGACTGTTTTGTCTATAGCACCAAGTAGTAAAACCTTAACAACCAGAACATAACTAACCATAAAACCTTAACAACCAGAACACAACTAACCATAATCTTCATTTGGATGAATCAGAAACGATGACTAGGTTACTAGTAACTAAAGGAGACTAGAACTGTGATATTTGGAGTCCACTTATGATCTATTTCTACTTGTTGTCTGGTGGTACTTAAACAAGAAAGTCCAATGCGATATTGCCAGTTTAATAGGCACCTGGCATTGACTGTCTTCTACCAATGTTCTTCCTGGGTCAGATAAATCTTCAGGGTATGCATAGCCCTTACTTTCATCATGGCTTTTTTTTTGAAAGTTGGATTTTTAAGAAGACAGAAAAGCTCCCACAGTGGGAGGGGACCTGAAAGAGGTTGCCTGATAGCTTTATTCTTATTTATTATTTATTAGAAGTGGTATTGGTAAAAAATAAAAAACAAATCTGTTTCTCTGGGATTTGAGGAAGCTGGAAGAATTGATCACCCCAGAGACCAGAGTTCTACTCCAAAGGTGATGCGGTAGGAAACTCACTCTACTTATTAATCATATTTTGAGGC
>NW_007152948.1:0-533 GCF_000164805.1 Carlito syrichta | reverse complement strand
ATGATTGAATCCTCTGGAGCTATCCAGGATCCTTGTTTTTTGGAAGGTGGTGCATCTTTGTTAATCAAAACTCTTCATAATTAACAAGTATCTGTGGACTGCATATTATATTTAGAAGTGGTAGATTCTATAGTGGTCAAACAGCAAGGAGGCCTTGGAGTCACATGCTATCCGGACACCCCCACCCCACAGAATCTTGTCCTTTCACTAACCAGATGTGTGCATGCGTCCCAAGGCTGGAGGGGCCTGGCTTGCTCCCTGACCTGAGAGAAGACCACAGTGTCGGTTGTACAGTGAGTGAGGAGGCCAGGGTGCATGGCCAAGGGCTTGGCAAATTGTGCAAAAGATTTTGGATTTCATTCTGAGTGTAATGGTTTCAAATAGGGCAGTGGTGTCACCAGATAGGCTTTTCCATGTGGCCCTTCTTGTCTTTGCCAGAAGGCAAGATGTCTTGGTGCGGGAGGCCTCTGAAAATGTTACTGTGTTGCCTAGGGAACCCCAGGCCCAGAGGAGTGCTTGAGGTGACCAGAAGA
>NW_007152947.1:0-973 GCF_000164805.1 Carlito syrichta | reverse complement strand
GGTTTGAGGACTTGTGTAAACCAGATTCCTTATTCTTTCTTCAAAAAATTTCATGTAGTTTCCTGAATATAAGGACTGCATTTCCTCAGATTCATGATTAAAACACCCTGATTCGTGTTTAGCCCATAGCAAGACCACCCGACGCTTTTTTGGTATTGAGGACACGAATAACGCAGATTTCTTATTCTTACTTAACAATTGGCAGTGAAGTTTCCTGTACATGAGGACTCCCATTAGCCAGATTCCTACTTCAAAAACCTGATTGGTGGTTACCTCTGAGGAAGAAGACCTGTAGTTTTTGGGTTTGAGGACTCATATAACCAAGATTCCTTATACTTCCTTAGCAATATCATGTGTAGTTTCCTGTATATGACGACTCCCATTATCCAGTATCTCGCTTCACTCTGCAGGATGTTGAGACAGTTCCTGGTGACCAAGAATTCCAGTTGTTTGGATATCAAGAGAAAGACGCCCATAATGTTCTTTGGGAACTGTAATCCAACATTCCTGGTTCCCCTTCACAAGACCTCCCCAAAATGTGGAATCTTCAAAACACAACATCCCATTTCCGACCTGCCGGCCCACAAGAATTTTCTGTAGCTTGAGATCACCTGAATTGAGAGATTTTGTACCAATATGCCTTTTGATTCTAGGGAACATGATTATGGTCATAGATGTTCCTAAGACACAAAAGGATTTGTAGGGCCAGATCCTTGATTACAACTAACAGGAGGACCAGAAAGTTCCTGTGGATCTGTACTGACAGATTTAGCGTATCCACAGTGCAAGTAGCTGTGAAAAGTGTAGGGACCCTGAAGCCCAGATTGCTGATTAAACCTTATCAAGAGGCCCTGGAGATTCCGGATAATGAAAAATTCTGGAACCGGATATTCCTTTGGTTCTCAGCAAGATGCCCTGATTTTCCCTGTTGATGTAGTCTCCAAACCCTGTATACAAAAAACAGTTGCCAAAA
>NW_007152946.1:0-3771 GCF_000164805.1 Carlito syrichta | reverse complement strand
GAACCCCACTGGTGCTCCCTGCTTGGCTTCTGGGGAGAGGGAATAGATCACACTTGAGACATTCATCTTATGGTTATGGGGAAATGGACCAATACTATTAAGTGTAATAACCCTGGGTCTCAAGTGCTCAAAAGGGGGACTGTTATCATTTCTATGTGGCAATTCAGGAGACACTTGCCATCTTTCATGTCACGGACAAGTGTGCTCCCAGGTCTGATAGGACATGATATTCCAGGCTGATGAGGTCTCCCTAAATTGTCATGGTGTTGTCACAGGAAGGACTTGTTGCTTATTTTTCTAATCATATTATTGGAATTTACCTTTGCTTGTTCTTCTCAGACATCCATCTTATTACCCTTAGCCTAAACCCTCATTCCAAGTGGTCTGCATCACTATGCTTTTTCTTCTTGGTAAAGGATATTATAGATGTTATCATCACTGTAGTAATTTTGCTGTTTCAGATCCTATGCCCTTTATTGCATATGTTGGTTATGGATGCCACATTTCACTGGTGTTTCCACCTCAGGGAATTTGCGGAAGATCAATGTTACGTGAAGATTGTAAGGGTGGAAGAAGGTCAGTGTAGGGTATTACCTGGACACATATTTTTCCCCTTACACCTGGTGTTTTTCTTTCTCCTCCCTCAGGGAACAGCTCTGGCCAAGGCTGGTCTCTGAAGGATATCCTAGTCCCAGTAATGAGCCATGTGGGGTGTGGGTAATCAAGCAACACTGAAAAGCAATGTGGGTGCCACTCAATCAGTGTAATTGTAAACAGCATATAGCAATTTGAATCAACAACTTGCTTGATTATAAGTCTGCTTACTGTACTGTCCCCCAAGGCATGGATTCTTCACTGACTGGCCACCACTGGTGCCCTCTCTTAAGTTTTAATAAACCCATGTCTTTTCCCTATGGAGCCTCCTTGTGACTTCTTTGGAATAGGTAAACATTGCATGCAAGCCCTCTCAGATTTGGAATTACTTCTCTAAAGAGGCTAAGCCCTGCTGCCTCCTCCTAACTACACTAACTAAGCTCCCTAACTAAGGAACAACAGCAACTGTGCTAACTAGGCCAGGAATACTAAGGAACGGTGCTAACTATGCTAACACTACCAAACACTCACTCACTGTAGTAACTATGCTAGCACTACTAACTAGCAATACTAACTGTACTAAGTATGCTAACACTACTAGCAACACTAACTACAGTAACAATGTCAACAAAATTTAAAAAGGACACGAACAGAAGTAAAAATGACATAAAGCACAAAGGAAATAAAAACAAGATGAAAAAGGAAAAAAATTAAAAAGGGAGAAAACAAAAGGATAAAGATGAAAGAAACAAAGAGCAGGAAAAAAGAAAAAGCAAAACAAATAAAAGGAAATAGATAAAAACAAAACAAATGACAAAAAGAAAACAGACAAAAGTACAAAACATGGGAAACAAAACTAAAATAGCCAGGTGTGGTAACTCAACCCTGTAACCCAGCACTTTGAGAGGCCAAGGTGAGAGAATTGCCTGAGTCCAGGGTTTCGAGACCAGCCTGGGCAACTTGGTAAGAACTCGTCTCTACAGTAATTCAAAAAATTAGCCGGGGTGTGATGGCATGCACCTGTAGTTCAGCTACTTGGAAGGCTGAGGTGGAAGGATCGCCTGAGTCCGGCAGGTCGAGTCTGTGGTGGCCGTGAGCGTGCCACTGCACTATAGCCTGGGCAACAAGAGTGAGACTCCGATGCAAAAAAAAAAAGAAAGAGAGAAAATAAGAACAAAAAATTTAAAAAGTAAAATGAGAGGAAAAAAAACCAATAAAGAAGAAAAAGAAAAAAACAAGCTAAACACAGTCTAATTCCACAGGCCACCAAGGAGCAGGTTCCTGAGCTATAATGACCAAAAACCTCAGTTCAGCAAGGGGCTTATATAGGTGTATGTAATTCCACCCCAAGTCTCCTTATGAGATCTGAGCAATGAGGGCACTGCCCATGGTTGGGGATACTCCCCATGTTTTTTGCATGTTTTTGTTTTCAAGAATCCTTTTCTCCTTAAAAAAGTGAATTTTGACCAAGTGAATTATAGAGTTTGATTAAAACTTAAAATCTGTAGTGAAATGGCCTGGTCAACACCCAACTGTTTTCTCTCCTTCACAAGTACAACATGAGAGGCAGAAAACTGGGAAGAACAAAGTTTAATATGTATTCAGAATTCAGGAAGACAGACTGGGTATTTTACCAGAGCAAAGCAACACAAATTCATTCCAGTTTTTCTAGTAAAACAGGCATTGTGCTCGGCTGCCCACTACTGCCACCTACAAAAGATAGCTCCCCGAGACCTGAGGCCGGCCAACATACTTCTGGGTGAACACAAGTGAGTCGAAGTCGCTGACTTTGGCCGTAGTATCTTCTTTCATGAAGGACAAGCGCTTAGCTCCATGTGTGGGTCTCCTCGTTACACTGTCCCAGCAGTGTTCCTTGGGCACGATTACCATGGCCCCGCTGTCGATGTATGGAGCCTCGGTGGGCAAAACTATACCGCACGGTGGTCGGGAAGCCACTGTTTGATGAAGATGATTTCCAAGAGCTCAGAAGAAAGATCACAATGGGAGATTACAGAATTCCCTTTTGTTTTTCCTTTAAATTAGAACTACTTACACAAAAAGCCTCGACGTTGAACCACAGGGAGAGGCCCACACTGAGGGTCATGGTGCTACAAGATCCCCGGGTCAGCCCCAGCCTGGAGAAACATACCAAAAAAAGGGCACACGAAAAGCCACTACTCCCTGGTCACCTGGACTGACTCCCGAATTGCCACCTTAATGGCGAAGAAGGGGTTCCAGAAGAAGATATCCAACACTCACTGTCAGAAAACAAGCACGACTACACCATGGCAACATCGCCCAGCACAAGAAAGCCCAGGGCAAGGACCCCTCCACTGTAGAGTCAAGGCTGGTGTGGGGACGTCCCTCCAGGTCCACTCCATTCCCTGAAGATCATTTTGCCTTCACCCGTAAAAGGAGGACTCAGAACGAGTCGGCGGAGGACTCAGAACGAGTCGGCCGTCCCATCACTGGGAAAGCCTCAAGATCAAGAGAAGCAGAAGACACCGACCACCAGAAGAAAGATCAGGACTGCCAGTCTGCCACCCAAACTGCAAACGGTGACCAGTTCCAGCAAAGACCCCAATGTCACTCTACGGCCTTGCCCAACCGCAGCTGTGGTGGAGACCCAGGAGACGCCTGTCCCCTTGAAACAGCCACAGAAGACAGATCCCTCCCCACTGAGCATCCAGAGGGTGGGACTTCAGCCTCTGCTGGGGAAGAGATCCAGGGCTGGCAGAGGGCCGTGAGGAGGTTTGGAAGGTGCTGCCTACCGGCCCAGAAGACCCACCGGCAGAGAAGTCCGGTGGCTTCAGTCCATCCCCAGGACAGCCGAGGCTGAGTCAAAACCAGGTATGTGGGACAGTCTGCCCAGGCAGACTTCCTGCACAGCATGTGATTCATTATGTTTTTAAAATTTTATCTTTTTAAATTTTTATTTTAGAATTGTGGGGTAAAATTCAAGGTTAGGTATACAAATATTCGTTGTGTAGGTACCCTTGTTAATGAGGTGTGTCCCGCCTTCCTTTCCCAGGCAGATATCGACGATTGTCAATGCCACCTCTCCATCCCCTTCCCTCCTTCCCCACCCCCGTAGTTTCCGGCTACTGTCAATATATAGTTTTTATTAATACTATTTTGGCCAGGCTCAGTGGCTCAGCCTGTAATCCCAGCACTTTG
>NW_007152945.1:0-4199 GCF_000164805.1 Carlito syrichta | reverse complement strand
CCCTCATTCCAAGTGGTCTGCATCACTATGCTTTTTCTTCTTGGTAAAGGATATTATAGATGTTATCATCACTGTAGTAATTTGCTGTTTCAGATCCTATGCCCTTTATTGCATATGTTGGTTATGGATGCCACATTTCACTGGTGTTTCCACCTCAGGGAATTTGCGGAAGATCAATGTTACGTGAAGATTGTAAGGGTGGAAGAAGGTCAGTGTAGGGTATTACCTGGACACATCTTTTTCCCCTTACACCTGGTGTTTTTCTTTCTCCTCCCTCAGGGAACAGCTCTGGCCAAGGCTGCTCTCTGAAGGATATCCTAGTCCCAGTAATGAGCCATGTGGGGTGTGGGTAATCAAGCAACACTGAAAAGCAATGTGGGTGCCACTCAATCAGTGTAATTGTAAACAGCATATAGCAATTTGAATCAACAACTTGCTTGATTATAAGTCTGCTTACTGTACTGTCCCCCAAGGCATGGATTCTTCACTGACTGGCCACCACTGGTGCCTCTCTTAAGTTTTAATAAACCCATGTCTTTCCCTATGGAGCCTCCTTGTGACTTCTTTGGAATAGGTAAACATTGCATGCAAGCCCTCTCAGATTTGGAATTACTTCTCTAAAGAGGCTAAGCCCTGCTGCCTCCTCCTAACTACACTAACTAAGCTCCCTAACTAAGGAACAACAGCAACTGTGCTAACTAGGCCAGGAATACTAAGGAACGGTGCTAACTATGCTAACACTACCAAACACTCACTCACTGTAGTAACTATGCTAGCACTACTAACTAGCAATACTAACTGTACTAAGTATGCTAACACTACTAGCAACACTAACTACAGTAACAATGTCAACAAAATTTAAAAAGGAAACGAACAGAAGTAAAAATGACATAAAGCACAAAGGAAATAAAAACAAGATGAAAAAGGAAAAAAATTAAAAAGGGAGAAAACAAAAGGATAAAGATGAAAGAAACAAAGAGCAGGAAAAAAGAAAAAACCAATAAAAGGAAATAGATAAAAACAAAACAAATGACAAAAAGAAAACAGACAAAAGTACAAAACATGGGAAACAAAACTAAAATAGCCAGGTGTGGTAACTCAACCCTGTAACCCAGCACTTTGAGAGGCCAAGGTGAGAGAATTGCCTGAGTCCAGGGTTTCGAGACCAGCCTGGGCAACTTGGTAAGAACTCGTCTCTACAGTAATTCAAAAAATTAGCCGGGGTGTGATGGCATGCACCTGTAGTTCAGCTACTTGGAAGGCTGAGGTGGAAGGATCGCCTGAGTCCGGCAGGTCGAGTCTGTGGTGGCCGTGAGCGTGCCACTGCACTATAGCCTGGGCAACAAGAGTGAGACTCCGATGCAAAAAAAAAAAGAAAGAGAGAAAATAAGAACAAAAAATTTAAAAAGTAAAATGAGAGGAAAAAAAACCAATAAAGAAGAAAAAGAAAAAAACAAGCTAAACACAGTCTAATTCCACAGGCCACCAAGGAGCAGGTTCCTGAGCTATAATGACCAAAAACCTCAGTTCAGCAAGGGGCTTATATAGGTGTATGTAATTCCACCCCAAGTCTCCTTATGAGATCTGAGCAATGAGGGCACTGCCCATGGTTGGGGATACTCCCCATGTTTTTTGCATGTTTTTGTTTTCAAGAATCCTTTTCTCCTTAAAAAAGTGAATTTTGACCAAGTGAATTATAGAGTTTGATTAAAACTTAAAATCTGTAGTGAAATGGCCTGGTCAACACCCAACTGTTTTCTCTCCTTCACAAGTACAACATGAGAGGCAGAAAACTGGGAAGAACAAAGTTTAATATGTATTCAGAATTCAGGAAGACAGACTGGGTATTTTACCAGAGCAAAGCAATACAAATTCATTCCAGTTTTTCTAGTAAAACAGGCATTGTGCTTGGCTGCCCACTACTGCCACCTACAAAAGATAGCTCCCCGAGACCTGAGGCCGGCCAACATACTTCTGGGTGAACACAAGTGAGTCGAAGTCGCTGACTTTGGCCGTAGTATCTTCTTTCATGAAGGACAAGCGCTTAGCTCCATGTGTGGGTCTCCTCGTTACACTGTCCCAGCAGTGTTCCTTGGGCACGATTACCATGGCCCCGCTGTCGATGTATGGAGCCTCGGTGGGCAAAACTATACCGCACGGTGGTCGGGAAGCCACTGTTTGATGAAGATGATTTCCAAGAGCTCAGAAGAAAGATCACAATGGGAGATTACAGAATTCCCTTTTGTTTTTCCTTTAAATTAGAACTACTTACACAAAAAGCCTCGACGTTGAACCACAGGGAGAGGCCCACACTGAGGGTCATGGTGCTACAAGATCCCCGGGTCAGCCCCAGCCTGGAGAAACATACCAAAAAAAGGGCACACGAAAAGCCACTACTCCCTGGTCACCTGGACTGACTCCCGAATTGCCACCTTAATGGCGAAGAAGGGGTTCCAGAAGAAGATATCCAACACTCACTGTCAGAAAACAAGCACGACTACACCATGGCAACATCGCCCAGCACAAGAAAGCCCAGGGCAAGGACCCCTCCACTGTAGAGTCAAGGGCTGGTGTGGGGACGTCCCTCCAGGTCCACTCCATTCCCTGAAAGATCATTTTGCCTTCACCCCGTAAAAGGAGGACTCAGAACGAGTCGGCGGAGGACTCAGAACGAGTCGGCCGTCCCATCACTGGGAAAGCCTCAAGATCAAGAGAAGCAGAAGACACCGACCACCAGAAGAAAGATCAGGACTGCCAGTCTGCCACCCAAACTGCAAACGGTGACCAGTTCCAGCAAAGACCCCAATGTCACTCTACGGCCTTGCCCAACCGCAGCTGTGGTGGAGACCCAGGAGACGCCTGTCCCCTTGAAACAGCCACAGAAGACAGATCCCTCCCCACTGAGCATCCAGAGGGTGGGACTTCAGCCTCTGCTGGGGAAGAGATCCAGGGCTGGCAGAGGGCCGTGAGGAGGTTTGGAAGGTGCTGCCTACCGGCCCAGAAGACCCACCGGCAGAGAAGTCCGGTGGCTTCAGTCCATCCCCAGGACAGCCGAGGCTGAGTCAAAACCAGGTATGTGGGACAGTCTGCCCAGGCAGACTTCCTGCACAGCATGTGATTCATTATGTTTTTAAAATTTTATCTTTTTAAATTTTTATTTTAGAATTGTGGGGTAAAATTCAAGGTTAGGTATACAAATATTCGTTGTGTAGGTACCCTTGTTAATGAGGTGTGTCCCGCCTTCCTTTCCCAGGCAGATATCGACGATTGTCAATGCCACCTCTCCATCCCCTTCCTCCTTCCCCACCCCCGTAGTTTCCGGCTACTGTCAATATAGTTTTTATTAATACTATTTTGGCCAGGCTCAGTGGCTCAGCCTGTAATCCCAGCACTTTGGGAGGCTGAGCCGAGTGAATTGCCAGAGCCAGCGGGTTCGAGACCAGCCCGGGCGACTTGGCAAGATCTGGTCTCTACAATAAAATAAAAAATACCCGGGCGTGGTAGCATGCGTCTGTAGTTCCAGCTACTCAGAAGGCCAAGGTGGAAGGATCACTGGAGACCAGAGGGTCAACAGTGGGGTGGTGGTGAGCGTGCATGCCACTGCACTCCAACCTGGGCGAAGGAGTGAGACTCCAACTCAAAACAAAAAAAATAGTTTTTAATTGACAAATCTCAACTGTACCCATTAATGGAGTACCATGTGATGTTGAGAGATATGCATACACTGTGGCATGACATCATCACGCCAATGAGTGTATCTCAGACAGACAGTGACAGATGTCACTGACCTGCTGAAGTAAAAAGGGTGATCTCACAGGAGGACAGAGTAGACTGACGGTGACCAGAGGCTCACGAAGCCACCGAGGGGGAGAGAGGGGATTTGCTAGTCAAAGGACTCCCAGTTTCAGGTGGACAGGAGGAAGTTCTGGCACCAGACACAGGGTGACTGGCGATCAGGAGACTGTGTTGGGGACTGCAGAGTACCCGAGCGCCCACTCCAAGGACCCTTGCATTTAGGACGGCGAGCAAGAAGACCTGCACTCCCAGGATCCTGATGACATAGTGTGGTGGCTTGGCCAGTGAGGACCCAAACAGCTGCAGGAGGAGCCAGGCAAGAAGCCCACGCTGCTGTGTGCCCAGAACACCCAGCAGAGACCTTGCCCATCAGAGGACAGAGGATGCAACTGCTGCAGGGGCTC
>NW_007152944.1:6998-12240 GCF_000164805.1 Carlito syrichta | reverse complement strand
TTTCCAATAGGCAAAAATTTCCTAAATAGGACACAAAAAATTTGCTAACTATAAAAAGCAAAATGCATAAACTTAATATTCTAACTTCAACAAGGGTGGAAGACTTAAACTTCATACATTTCCAATAGGCAAAATTTCCTAAATAGGACACAAAAATTTGCTAACTATAAAAAGCAAAATGCATAAAGTAGACCTCACAAAATTAAGTGCTTCTTTTCACCAAAAGACACTATTAAGAGAGTGAAACAGCAGCCCCCAGAGTAGAGGAGTTTTGCATTACATATCTCCAACAAAGGACACGTACCCAGACTACATAGGGTATTCCGTAAGAAAAAGGCAGGCAGCTCAGTAGAAAAATGAGCAAAAGACTAAAACAGTTAACTTCACAAAAGAGGATATGCAAACAAACAAATCTAGAAAATGCTCAACCTCCTTAGTCATCAGGACAATGTAAATTAAAACCCTGATATGACACCAACGTTCACCTAGCAGTGTCTAAAATGAAAAAGACATACACTACCAGGTTCTGGCCAGGTGCTACAACAGGAGCTCTGCGAGTGCAAGTGAAAATCTAGTCAGTTGTGTAGTGGTATCTTAAAGCTGAACAGTCACAAGCTTTATGATCCAGGAATTCTACCCCTAGGTACACACTTGACAGAAATGCACGTGTACGCTCACCAAAAGACAGGTACAAAAACCGTCGCAGCAGCACTCCTGCTGCAATAGTCCCAAGTATCCATCTGTAGGATAGTGGATACACTGTGGTATGTTTGTAAAACAGAATACTGTACCGAGAAGAAATGAACTACTGCTACTCCCAATAACGTGATCGCTCTCACTGATGCTATGAGGATGCTATAAGGAAAGACAGAAGAGAGGACACATCTGCCCCCAAATGGGCAAAACAGAACCACGGCACTGGGAGTCAGGCTGGCGCTTACTCCTGGAGGAGCCGTGCCTGTGACAGGTGAAGGAGGGAGCTGGGCAACTGGCATGGCTGTATTTCTTCATATGGGCATTAGGTCCACGAGGTGGTACTTTGTGAAAATTTACCAGACTTATGATTTGTGCACTTTCTGTCTACTACCAGAAGATTTAGAATGTTTCATTTCATTCAGTCACGCACTGATCAAGTATTTTATGGAGCACCTATGTAAGCAAGACTCTAAGCTAGTTGTTGGGGACACCAGAATGAGCAACAGATAGGGTCTCTGCCCTCACAGAGTACACAACCCAGACTTCTATTTGGCCTATATTAAGTTTACTCTTTGCTTCTGCTTCCTTTTTAAAGAAAAGTATGGTGATGTAAGAATTCTGCACATCCTAGAGCCCATTTAGAATGGGTTCCCTTTGAGGGAAGACACCTGCTAAAAGAAACTTGACTCTGACAGTGTCTTCCCGCCACTGTCATCCTTGCTACTTCCTCAACAGATAAGATGCAACATCTCTTTAGATGCACTCTTTAGAGGGGTCCTTATTTACCCAAAGCTACTCATCATGAACTCCAGTTAGTATGTAACATCAGCATTTTGTTTCGGAAGCAGGCAGGAGTCTACTTCAGTATATAGCTCCTCAGGTTTTTCTTCAGCTGATGTCCAGCTTGTTTCACACGACCTACGGCAAAGCTAATCACACATAACACGATGAACTCCCTGTGGACCTTAAACAGATGGGACTAAGACAGACAAATTCTCCAGGAAACAACTGAGACAGAGATGTGACTAGGCTGTGAAAGTTTTCTATCTTATAATGTTACATTTCAGACCTCCAGGAGATAAAATTAGTAATCCCCAAAACATTCTTCCAATGAATTTCCAACCACAGTTAGACATATCTACAAAGAAAATCTCTTCTGAGGCAGAAAGAAACTTATTTTAAGAACTTTCAGGCGTTCGTGACCCGCTTGGGCAGCAAGACCTCATCTCTACAATAAATCAAAAACTCAGCCGGGCGTGGTAGCGCGCGCCTGTAATTCCGGTCACTCGGAAGGCTGAGGCAGAAGGATCGCTGGAGCCCAGCAGGTCGAGGCTGCAGTGGCCAGGAGCAGCCATTGCACTCCAGTCTGGGCGACAGAGTGAGACTCCAACTCAAAAAAAAAAAAAAAAACAAAAGAACTTTCAGGCTTAAGTGAATAAGCAAACCACCAGAAAAATCTTGAATATTATTATATGTTCTTTTTATTTAAGTATATAAGTACCAAAAAAAACGGAAGAAATACTTTAGTTGTAAGAGATCAGAAGGAGCGGACAATGAATAATCCACTCTACTGTGTTCCAGGAAAGACTGGTAAGGATCAACGGAGGCATGCCAGAATCCTTTTAGGAACAAGACTTAAACCTGTCTTGTTACTTCAGTTGAATCTTTGAAGCTAGAGAGGTAAATAGGTATTTGCCCTAGAGTTCATTCTGATTGACCAGAAAGTCAGGTGGGAAAAAATAAAGTGAGATTTCAAAAATTAAACTCACCATCCTCACCCAACCTCCCTCACCTCAGGGAATAGCTCCCCTGCTTCCCAAGCAGAAACCTGGGAGTTGGCTTTGTTTTCTTCCCATATCCCCTCTGTTACCAAGACCTGGTCATTCCCTCCTGAATACGGCTGACTCTCTTCTGCCTGTACTTCTGTCTGTTCCGGCTGGCTTTTACCTCACTGCCAGCGTGTCTAATTGGTCTCCCTAGCAATAGCTTTATCTCCCTTCCTTTGTTCTTCTCTGTTCTCTAGTTAGAGTGGCCTGTCTACAATCCTACAGTGGCCTCCCTCTGCCCTCAGAAGAACTCTGAATTCCCTAACATGGCTTTTAAGGCCTTTCTCTGTCTGGCTCCTGCTATCTCCCAGTCTAATCACTAAACTCCCCCACTTCTCACCTACCTGTTCCCACACCAGAGTACTCAGATAGCTCTGCTTCTCTCCAATCAGGTTAGAAACGCTATAAAGGCTGTTGCTCACCATATGACAGTTTACTCAGCTGGTCTTTTGTTACCATTCTGAGATGTGATGCCATCCACTGTTACCATGAAAGGAGGAGAGGCAAGTGTTAGGAGGCTAACAGTCTTTGGCTGGCTTCAGTTGCTGATCTGCTCCCTGATGAGAACTACGCTATTCTACTAACAGCGCAGTCTCAGAGAAGTCAATATTATTTTCCAAATAATCAACTTTCAGATGAAAGGAAAATAAAAGTAGCATTTGGTTTTGGAAGCAATTCTCTACTCACATTTGAACATGAGTGTATGTGATGGTCAGGGAATTTCAAGGGAACTAATAAAGACAGTGACAGACTGCGTGAGAACACGCTGAGTGTTATCTACCACAGTTTACAAGGAAGGACAATCCTCTGAGGCATTTATAGATGCCTGGCTTCCCTCTTTTCCAGGAATACAGTGATATTCAGACCTAGACTCATCCAAGTTCATAAACCACCTGCTGCGTACCATACTGGACACTCTTGTTGAAGCCTCAGAAACACCTTGTGAATTAGATATTAGTATCCCCACTACTTCACAGAAGAGATTAAACCACATATCCAAAGTTACAGAATGAAAGAAATGAACCACTAGAGCCTTGAACCTGTATTTTCTGACCCAAGCCTAGCTCTTTCGGTTGGCTGATTCCCTGAATTTACCTGAATTTGATGACAAAAGGTATTTGCTGACTAAGGAGAAGACTGAATCTTCCTTTTCTAAATAATTATTTTTTTAAATTATCAATACATGGGGGGAAGGGGGCTTGCTAGGAGGCTTGCCCCGGCTGATCTCAAACGCCTGGCCTCAAGCAATCCTCCCACCTTCGTCTCCCAAAGCGCTAGGATTGTAGGTTTGAACCTGGCCTGAGTATAGCTTTTTACGTCAGTTATGAGTGGAGGCTGCACAGGGGAGGAGTAAGAATGGCAATAAAGGAATAAACACCAAGCTAAATACGCTGAGCTTTTCTCGTCCCTCAGATAATACATCAGCCGGCTGAAAACCTGAATAAAGGCAGAGTTTGGGAAGTGTCGGGAGAAGGACACGCAAAAGCAAGGCAGAACAGAAGCAGCCGTGACTACAACAGAAGGACTCGTAGAGAACAAGGTGCAGGACAGAGGCTCTGAGGCTTGCTGTGAGGATGAGGCTTGCTGTGAGGTGTGCCAGCACTCAGGGCCTATCACTGCCAGTTTACTTCATTCAGGGACCTAGACAATGGGCTAACACCACTTGAACATGTCAGGGTGCAGAGGCTTATTTTAAAGAAAGATCAGGAGAGCTGGGCTCGGTGGCTCAGCCTGTAATCCCGCGCCTTTGGGAGGCTGAAGTGAGTGGATTGCCTGGGCCCGTGGGTTCGAGACCCACCTGGGCAGGCGAGAACTCATCTCTACAATAAATCAAAAAAAATTAGCCAGGCGTGGTAGCATGTGCCTGTAGCTCCAGCTACTTGGAAGGCTGAGGCGGAAGGATCGCCAGAGCCCAGCAGGTCGAGGCCGCGGTGGCCGGGAGCGGCCACTGCACTCCAGTCTGGGTGACAGAGTGAGACTCCAACTCAAAAAAAAAAGAAAAAGAAGTGAAAGGGAAGCAAGCAGTAAGCGCTCCGGGGAGCCGGCACTGACACCCCAGAGCCACGAGAAAATCTCAGCTGCAGGTTCTGGGACCCACTGCCCTCTGCTGGCAAGTGGAAAGAAGGCATGAAAAGAGGACCAAAGGCTCATTTCAGACTGGAGGTGTCCAGAGGAGATGATGATGGGTCTTTTTAAACTTTTCATTGGAGAAGAACTCAAACTAATTAAAAGAAAGAAAGAAAGAAAACAGACAGAAGAGTGTAGTACATCCTCATGTATTCTTACCCAGCTTCAACAACGTGTCAACTCATGGCCAATCTTGTGCCATCTACTCCCTACCCCCACTTCCCCTCCACTTTTTATTCTGAAGCAAATCTCAGACATATCATTTCATCTGTTAGCATTTTAGTAAGAACTTCTAAAGAAAAAGGGATCCCTGGCAATCTCAAACCTAAGGATCAGAATCAGGTTGAAAGATCACTCCCTTTTTTGGTCTCTCTCCATGCCATTTCTCCCTCTTATTGCAAATTTCTATTAACACGTCTGTCTCCCCTGTTAGAATACAAGCCCCTGGAAGACCGCTCTCCTAGATGCAATTTCAAGTGACAACTTTGAACACTGAACCACAGTTGAACACTAGTTGCCATAGGCCAATCCACTCTCAAAACACTCGTGGGCCTGCCCTGGGTTTTCAGAGCATATGCTTAGTTCATGTATGA
>NW_007152944.1:0-6195 GCF_000164805.1 Carlito syrichta | reverse complement strand
AAAAATGCACCAGTCTTCTTTCTTAGACCATCAAGAAGAACACAGACATATCTTGAATAACTTCTAGTAGTTACGCTCTTGGAACCAAAAGAAAGATTGTTTCTCCCTTTGACAGTGATTTAGGAGCCAGATATCTGAAAACAGAAGTATTTCTACCATCTTACTTCAAAGAAGTAAAAATAGATTTGGAAAACCCCAGTGCTTTTTCTTCCTAAAGGCAATCTCTCTCACAGTCTCGCTAGGCAAGAAGAAAGAAATAATGTGTCTTGACCACAAATGAAGTCTGCTTTCCCCAAAGCCAGCGCTTCCTCAACACCAAATCCACAAACATACCTAGTCGGGCCACATCTCCACAGTCGGGATCATGAGCAACTTGGAATAAAGTTTCTTCCACATCTCTATTTTTTCCAGGAAGGTCCATAATATGACTTATCTGTTGCTGTAAGGTTTTAGGCAATGTCATTAGCTGAGTAAATTGTCCTTCTGGGCTTTTATCTATCTGAGGGGAAGGAAAAGAAAAGACAGCTATGCAAGTGCTTTGAATTCTATATACATTAAAAGACACAGAGCTAGTCAGGTTCGGTGGCTCAGCCTGTAATCCCGTGCCTTTGGGAGGCTGAGGTGAGTGGATTGCCCTAGCCCGCAGGTTCGAGACCTGCCTGGGCAATTTGGCGAGACCTCATCTCTACAATAAATCAAAAAATCAGCCAGGCATGGTAGCGCACGCCTGTAATTCCGGCTACTTGTAAGGCTGAGGTGGAAGGATCGCCGGAGCCCAGCAGGTCGAGGCTGCGGTGGCCGGGAGAGGCCACTGCACTATAGTCTGGGCGACAGAGTGAGACTCCAACTCAAAAAAAAAAAAAAAAAATTAGCCAGGCATGGTGGTGCATGTCTGTGGTTTCAGCTATTTGGAGGGCTGAGGTGGAAGGATCGCCTGAACCCAGCAGGTCAAGGCTGCGGTGGCCGGGAGCCTGCCACTGCACTCCAGCCTGGGTGACAGAGTGAGACGCCAACACCCACACACACAAAAAAGGTAGAGGTGTTTTCACCTAAATATTTCATCACTCAGCTCTAAATTCATACACTCCAGCTTCTACTTAGCTTTGGCTATATAAGTAACAAGAAATGTTAATATTTCTATAAAATATTTTAGAAATGGCATTTATTAACTCATGTTTTAAGACCACAAAAGAAGATTAGTGAAAATAATCTTATATAAGTTATGTTATACTTATGTAACTTCCGGAAACTTTAGAGATGCCAGATTGCTTGAGTAATATAAATAATTAGAAAACAGTATTTTCTACTTTGAGGAAAAGAATGCACTGAAATTTTTATCAAAAGCATGTGTGTAAAGACAAAATATTAGTTGACATGATCAAATAAATGAACAAATTCTGACTAGTTTTCCATACTTTTTAGTTCTCATTAAAGCATGGAAGTGAAAGCATTCAGCTAAATAGTGAAAGTCAAAATGTATTTTAAAAGCAGATACGGATATAATTATCATGTGTCAATTTTCCAGAAAAGCAAGTATTGTAACAATTCCATTTAAATGAAGTGTCTAGAATAGGCAAATCCAAACAGACAGGAAGGAGATTAGTGGTTGCCTGTGGGGAAGGAAGAACTGGGAACTGCTAATGGGCGGGGTGCCTTTTCGGGAGCGATGGAAACCTTCTACAAGGATACTGTGGTGACATCGCACAACCTTGTGAGTATGCTAATAGCCACTGAACTTGTAATTATGAATTATGCATCATAAGCTAATATTTTTTATTCTATTTCATTTTTTGGTGAGTCGGAGTCTCATTCTGTTGCCCAGGCAGGGCTCAGGCAATCCTTCCACCTCAGCCTTCTAAGTAGCTGGAACCACAGGCATGTGACACCACGCCCACCACCATGCCCAGCTAATTTTTTTTATTTATTGTAGAGACAAGGTTTCGCTATGTTGCCCAGCCTGGTCTTGAACCCGTGGGCTCAGGCAATCCTCTTGCCTCTGCCTCCCAAGTGCTGGGACTACAAGCGTGAGCCACTGCACCCAGCATAAGCCAATATTTTTTAAAAAGCAGATATGGTCGTATAATAGTGGATGCCTTGGCACACCACCCAGAGCCAGGTTTCACGACCAAGGTGCTTTCTTTCTTTCTTTCTTTCTTTTTGACTCAGGATCGTACTTTGTCACCCAGGCTGGAGTGCAGTGGCATGACATGATGGTCATGGCTCCTGGCAGATTGACCTCCTGGGCTCAGGCAATCCTTCCACCTCAGCATTCCAAGTAGCTGAGATACAGGCACACGCCCCCAAGCCCAACTACGTCTTTTTTTTTGTACAGACGAGGTTTTGCTATGTCATTCAGGCTGTTCTCAAACTCCTGGGCTCAAGCAATCACCTGCCTTGACCTCCCAAAGTGCTGGGATTACAGGCGAGAGCCACCGCACCTAGCCATGACCAAGGTACTTCCTACCAGCTACTGGAAAAGATGGCCGAGTCTCCCAGTGTCCCTCCCAGAATCGTCCTCAGCCAAAGGGAGCTGCCTGTGTCCCATACCTGGAAAAGTGCAGGCGTACAGAGGCCTGGCCTCTGTGTCCTGAGTTGGGACAACTGTGAAGGCCTATCTCGCTCACAGTGCCACCGCAAGAGCAGATGAGACCTTGGTTTCAAATCTGCCCAATCCTGATCTTTCTTTTTTAAAGGAGGATTTATTGAGAGGACAGAAGAGATCCAATAGTGGGAGGGGACCTGAAGGGGTTGCCCCCAATCCTGATCTTACATAACCCGTACCAGAAGTAGTTCTAGAAAGCAACTCTAAGATGGTGTTTTGGAGCTATCATCATGTAGAAGACCAGGTGGAAGCCTCTGAAGCTGTCACTCTCTCCTCGTGGCCACAAGAGTAAAGAAAAAATAAAACCGCATTCCAAGAGAAATGACAGCATTTGGTATCATCTGTACACCTAATGGATACAGGGGTATGATGGTTAATTTTATGTACCAACTTAGCTAGGCAATTGTGCTTAGCTGCTTGGTTCAAACACCAGTCTAGATGTTGCTATGAAGGTATTTTTTGGATGTAACTGACATTGAAATCAATAGACTTTGAGTAAAGCTGATTACTCTCCATAATATGGGTGGGCCTCATTCAATCAGCTGAAGGTCTTAAGAAAAGAAACTAAGGTTTCCTGAAAAAGAAGAAATCATCACTCTAGACTGCTTTCAGAATCAAGACTGCAACACCAACTCTTCCCTGGGGCTCCAGACTACTGGCCTGTTCTACATATTTCTAACCTGCCAGCCCCCATGATTACATGAAACAGTTCTTTAAAATCTCACTCTCACATATATACACCCCGAGACACACTCTATTGGTTCTCTGCTTCTCTGGAGAACCCTGACAAATACAAGGGTTGATGGGCCCCATCATATTCCCATTAAGTCTGGCTCTTACAAAACCAAAACGGAACCTAGTAGATTACAACTGATTACCACAAACTCAAACAAGTAGAAACCCCAATTGCATCTGCTGTGCCAGATGTCATAAATCTGCTAAAGTAGATCAACAGAACTACAGGTATAGGGATGGGGCCACAGACCTGGTGAATGCATTCTTTCCATCCCTACTAGACAAGAGAATCAGAAACAGCTCACTTTCATATGTGAGGGACAACAGTATACTTTATGGTTTGCTTCAGGGCTATATTAACTCTCTCATCCTCTGTCATAAGACATTCAAAAGAAACCAGACAATTTGGAAGTTCTAACCTAATATTATATCGGTCTACTATATCAATGATGTATCGTTGCTGTCATCTGGTGAGTGCAAGGGGCAAGTTCATATTGGAGGCCTTGGTATACATATGCATTTCAGAGGATTATCAGTCCAGCCACTTGTGCTACACAACCCCATGGGTTCCAGGGTTCTAAAAGTGCTAAAGTTATCTCCAGTGTAAAAAGAAGATATGTGACGTATATGGTGAGCCACAGTAGGAAAATCACAATGCAGACGCTAGGGTTCTGAAGCAAAGCCATGCCATCCACAGCAAAGACCTACACACAATCTGAAATCAGCTCATGGATGGATATTTGGGCCTGAGAGCGATGGAGCTTCTGACCATGCCCTATCAAAGGATGACGCATCAAGAACCATGATCTGGGATGTGTGAGATTCACTAAGTCATGAGGTCAGGCAGGTTCAACAGCAATTCATTGCAAGATGGAAAAGGTAAACTGACATCAGGCACGAGCAAGCCAGAGAACACAGTGAGCTATAAGAGCAAGCAACCAAGACACTATAATATCCACTATGGTTGTACCAGTGCTTCTCTGCTGGCCCATGCATATGGCTACATGGAGGCTCCCTTGTGACTGGCTCTTGGACGACAAAGAAGGACAAACTTGCTTCATGGATTATTTGGTTTGGTACACAGCTAAAAATGGATGGCATCTGCATTACAGCCTGACTTAGGGATAGCCCTGAAAGACACTGATGAGGGGTAGTCATTCCATGGACATGCTTCGGGTGGTGCTCCCGGTCATCCACTTCACACAGAAAAAGAAGGGGCTCAAGGTAAGCGTACATAAAGACTCGTGGGAAGGGTTCACTGGCGGGCTAGGAGTCTGAAAGGAAAACGATTAGGAGACTGGGGAAAAGGAATTTAGGGGAAGAGGCTTGCAGATGGGCCTACGGGAGTAGGCACAGAGTGAGAAGACCTTTGTATTGTATATTTATGCCTACCAGCAAGCATCCACCATGGAAGAGTCAGCAATAACCAAAAGAGTAATTCAGCCAGCTGACTCAACAGCCTGTTGTCCTAGAGCTGGCACAATGGGCTCACAAAAGGAGTCCCATGAAACAAGGACCGAGGATATGCCTACACCCAGTATCATGGGCTGCTACTCACCATGGCTGACTTAGCTACTGCTGCTGCTCAAAGTCCATCCTGACGGCAACAGAAGCCAATGCTGAGATCCTGAGACAGGATCATCTCTTGAGACTAACCAGCAACTCAGTGGTAAGTTGACTACATTGAACTCTTTCAACCGGGGAACAGGCACTTCACCTTGACTGGAAGCAACACAAATTCTGCGGGTGGGTTTGCCTTTCCTGGCCACAGGGCCTTGCCAATACCATTGAACAGGGTTCCCAGCATGCTTGAATCTCTGATGTGGTGTACCACGTAACATCACCTATGGGACTGACTTCAGAACAAAGGAAACTCAGAGATGCAGCAGTGGGCACAAGGGTTCCCCTGTTCCTACCACCTACTGCACCAAAGCTCCCAACCTGATAGAGCACTGGTTCTCAAAGGGGGGCAGTGTTTGGCCCCCATAACAAAGAATTACCTGGCCCTAAATGTCAATGTGCCACCGTCTAAAAACTCTAAGAAAGAAGAATCAGCCGAGCGTGGTGGCACACACCTATAACCCCAGCACTTTGGGAGGCTGAGGTGAGAGGATTGCCTGAGCCCACGGGTTCGAGACCAGCCTGGGCAACTTGGCGAGACCTCATCTCTACAATAAATCAAAATTTAGCCAGGCATGGTAGTGCACACCTGTAGTTCAGCTACTTGGAAGGATGAGGCGGAAGATTCGCCGGAGCCCAGCAGGTTGAGGCTGCAGTGGCCGGGAGCAGCCACTGCACTCCAGTCTGGCGACAGAGTGAGACTCCAACTCCAAAAAAAAAAAGAAAGAAAGAAAGAAAGAAGAATCAGCCAAGCGTGGTGGCGCACGCCTATAATCCCAGCACTTTGGGAGGTTGAAGTAAGAGGATTGCCTGAGCCCGCGGGTTCGAGACCAGCCTGGGCGACTTGGTGAGACCTCATCTCTACAATAAAAATAAAAAATTAGCCGGGCATGGTGGCGCGTGCCTGCAGTTCCAGCTACGTGGAAGGCTGAGGCGGAAGGATCACCTGAGCCCAGTAAGTTTAGGCTGTGGTGGCCGTCAGCGTGCTTTTGCACTCCAGCCTGGGGGACAGAGTGAGACTTCAATTAAAAAAAAAAAAAGAAAGAACAATCAAAGAGCCTCCAGCTGCGGCACCAGCATGAAGATGATGTCCTGTGAAAACGGAGTAAAATATGTGTCCTAAATTAATGACCATAACACAGTACTATATTCCCAGCTAGTAAAAGACACGGGTCTCGGAACCAAAAGGTGGGAGAAGCGGCCTTGTTGAACATCATTCCCAGTGACCCCCGAGGACG
>NW_007152943.1:0-907 GCF_000164805.1 Carlito syrichta | reverse complement strand
CACGAGAAAATCTCAGCTGCAGGTTCTGGGACCCACTGCCCTCTGCTGGCAAGTGGAAAGAAGGCATGAAAAGAGGACCAAAGGCTCATTTCAGACTGGAGGTGTCCAGAGGAGATGATGATGGGTCTTTTTAAACTTTTCATTGGAGAAGAACTCAAACTAATTAAAAGAAAGAAAGAAAGAAAACAGACAGAAGAGTGTAGTACATCCTCATGTATTCTTACCCAGCTTCAACAACGTGTCAACTCATGGCCAATCTTGTGCCATCTACTACCACTTGCCCTCCACTTTTTATTCTGAAGCAAATCTCAGACATATCATTTCATCTGTTAACATTTTAGTAAGAACTTCTAAAGAAAAAGGGATCCCTGGCAATCTCAAGCCTAAGGATCAGAATCAGGTTGAAAGATCACTCCCTTTTTTGGTCTCTCTCCATGCCATTTCTCCCTCTTATTGCAAATTTCTATTAACACGTCTGTCTCCCCTGTTAGAATACAAGCCCCTGGAAGACCACTCTCCTAGATGCAATTTCAAGTGACAACTTTGAACACTGAACCACAGTTGAACACTAGTTGCCATAGGCCAATCCACTCTCAAACACTCGTGGGCCTGCCCTGGGTTTTCAGAGCATATGCTTAGTTCATGTATGAGACAAATGGTTGGTTGGTTGGTTGTTTTAACATGATCCTGGCAACAGCGAGGTCTCTGTTGTCTTTTTAAGGGGAATGAAAGACTTGTACTGTTGCTCCTCACTAAGGAACCCTCTATGTGAAGGAGGACCCAAAAAACCTCGGAATTTATAAGAAATAGTGTATTTATCCTTATGTGTTTAAGTTTCAGTCACCTTCAAAGTACTCTCTGGTGCAATACACCTATCAAGACAGTTTTTTCACTGCTCAAAAAACAG
>NW_007152942.1:0-373 GCF_000164805.1 Carlito syrichta | reverse complement strand
TTGATTAGTTGACAACTAGTTGGCTGTCTAGTCGGATGACAGATTAGTTGACTTAACTAGTTGACCAGTGAGTGAGACAACAGGTGAGCTGATTTAACTAGCCTGCCTGCAAGTTAGCCGATAGGTGAACTGACTTCACTAGCAGGCCAGAGAGTGAGTCAATTGGTCAGCTGACTTAACTAGTCGGCCAGTGAGTGAGCTGACTGGTAAGCTGACGTTAGTAGGCATGCAGAGTGAGCATACTGGTCTGAAGACTTAAGTAGTTGGCTGGCGAGTGAGCCAGCCAGTGAGCCGACTTAACAAGTCAGCTGACGAGTGAGCTGATGGGTGAGCTGCCTTAACTTGTCTGCTGGAGAATGAGCCAACAGGTGAG
>NW_007152941.1:0-2165 GCF_000164805.1 Carlito syrichta | reverse complement strand
TGTTAGTTGACAACTAGTTGGCTGTCTAGTCGGATGACAGATTAGTTGACTTAACTAGGTGTCCAGTGAGTGAGACAACAGGTGAGCTGATTTAACTAGCCTGCCTGCAAGTTAACTGATAGGTGAGCTGACTTCACTAGCAGGCCAGAGAGTGAGGCGATTGGTCAGCTGACTTAACTAGTCGGCCAGTGAGTGAGCTGACTGGTAAGCTGACGTTAGTAGGCATGCAGAGTGAGCATACTGGTCTGAAGACTTAAGTAGTTGGCTGGTAAGTGAGCCAGCCAGTGAGCCGACTTAACAAGTCAGCTGACGAGTGAGCTGATGGGTGAGCTGCCTTAACTTGTCTGCTGGAGAATGAGCCAACAGGTGAGCTGACTTAACTAGTCAGCTGGTGAGCAAGCTGACTAGTTAGCTGACCTATTGGCCTGGAAGATAGCCGACAAGACAGTTGACCTGATGGCTGGAAAGCAAGAGGACTAGTTTGTTGACCGGTTAGCAGGCGACTGAGTTGACAAGTTAACTGACCTGATGGACAGTGAGTGAGCCCACTAGTTAGCTGACCAGCTAACTGAGTTGCTAGCCAACTAGTTAGCTAAGTAACTAGCTGATTTGCTAGCTGACTTACCTAGCTAGCTGATTAGCTAGTTGGCTAGCTAGCTGACATAACTAGCTAGAAAACAAGTTATATACCTGTCTAGCTAGCTGACTCAACTAGCTAGCTAACTGGCTCGTTAGCTGGCAAGCTGACTCAACTATCTTTCTGCCTAGCTAGTTGATTAGCTAGCTTACTTAACTAGCTGGATTACTAGCAAGCTGACTAGATAGCTGAGTTAACTAGCTAGCTGAATAGTTAGCTAACATGGTAGCTGACTTAATTAGCTAGCTGGATAGCTAGCTAACTTAACTAGCTCACTAGCTAGTTGGCTGGCTATCTAGTTAGCAGCTGACTTAACTAGCTAGTAACTCGGTTGGATAGACGGCTAGACAGCAGGCTTAAATAGCTAGATACATGGCTGGCTAGCAGGCTGGCCAGCTGGCTAGCCAGTCAGCTTAAATAGTCAGCTGCCTGGCTGGACAGTCAGATAGTCAGCCAGCTTAACTAGCAAGTCACCCTGCTGGTAGGCTGGCTAACCAGTCAGCTTATAAGTTGGTCACATACCTGACCAGCCTGCTAACGAGCTGCCTTAACTTGCCAGCCACCTAGCTAGCCAGCCGACATACCAGCTAACTTAACTTGCTGACTTAACTAGATAGTCATCTGGCTAGCCACCTGGCTTAACTAGCTAGCCACCTAGCTAGACATCCGGCTAGCCAGCCCACTTAACTCACTGATTTAAATAGCTAGTGAGCCAGCTAGTCAGCTGACTTAATTGCCTAGCTACCTACCTAGTCTTCTGACTAGCCAGCTGACTTAATTAGCTGACATAAACAGCTAGCAAGCTGGCTAGCCAACTGGCTCAATTAGCAGACTTAACTAGTTAGCCAGCTGGCTAGCCAGCTTACTTAACTAGCTAGCTATCCTGCTAGGCAGCTGGCTAACCAGTTGACTTAAATGACTTAACTAGCTAGCCAGCTGACTTAACTAGCTGATTTAACCTGCTGTCTACCTAGCTAGCCAGCTGATTTAATAAGCTAATGTAACTAGTTAGCTACCTATCTAGCTATCATATAGCTAGCTGAAATCACTAGCTGAATTAACTAGAAAGCTAGCTGACATATCTAGCTGCTGTAACTAGCTAGCTACCTAGCAAGCCAGCTGACTTAACTAGCTGAAATAAATAGCGAACCAGCTGGTTACCCATCTGACGTAACTAGCTTTATTTTTATTATTTTTTTTGGTTGGAGTCTCACTCTGTTGCACAGACTGTAGTGCAGTGTCTGCTCCCAGCCACCACAGCCTCGACCTGATGGGCTCCGGTGATCCTTCTGCCTCAGCCTTCCGAGTAACTGGAATTACAGGCATGCGCTACAACACTCAGCTGATTTTTTTATTTATTGTAGAGATGAGGTCTCGCCACCCAGGTGGGTATCAAACCTGCAGGTTCCGGCAATCCACTCACCTCAGTCTCACAAAAGCACGGGATTACTGACTGAGCCACTGAGCCTGGGCCATAGCTAGCTTTCTACTAGCTAGCCAGCTGACTAAACAACTACTTAACGAGCTG
>NW_007152940.1:0-959 GCF_000164805.1 Carlito syrichta | reverse complement strand
GCCGTGGTGTCCAAGAGCGGGCCACTGCACTCCAGCTTGGGCGCCAGAGAGGGACTCTGACTCACAATAATAATACCAATCACCATTGCCACCACCACCAACCCTGCCACCCAGAATGAGGATTCACCCTCAAGGATGGGACAGTTAAAGACACTTTCCTGCCTGTCATTCACGGTAGGTTTTAAAGGTATCCACTGAACATGTCCGGCTCATGCCTCCAACAACACACCACTGAAGTCTTGCCTCCACCCTCCACACAGCAAGGAATCATTTGAGCTCGAGGAACAGATGACCCCAAGCTCAGGTGAATGTCAGGCACAGAACAATCAAGAAAATCCGGCAATGCCATGGCCTGCCCAGGTCTCGGTCACCCTGTCTACCAACTTTGGGTGTGGGGCGGGCCCCTTCTTCCCCTGATCACTACATCCTTCCCTGCCCAGGTGGACCTTTCCCTGGGATCTGAGGATGCCTGTCATGACACAGATGGGAGGCCTGTTTTTGGTGCCAGATTCTCCGTTGTCCAGGCTGGGGCATGGCAGCACAACAGTGGCTCCCAAGGTTCTCAACATGCAGGGCTCAGGCAGTCCTACCACCTCAGCCCCTGAGCAGCCGAGACTCTGAGGGCCACCATGCCTGACTCGAGTTTGGGGAATTCTTGCCAAGACAAAATCTAGCCCTGTCGCCCAAGCTGGACTCTGACCTGTTTTCAGGCAACCTCCTGCCTTAGCTTCCCAGGGCACAGGGCTGACGCACGTGAGCCATGGTGCCCAGCCTGGACTTGCATATTCTGTCATCAGGGGAGATGAAAAGGATGTCCCAGGATGAAAGCCGTTGCATCCCGTGTAGCCAAGACCATGGATGCCACCACACATGACTTCAGTGTTTGTGTTCTGAGGGGGGCCAAGGTCTCAATACGTGACCCAGGCTAATCTCGAACTCCCAGGCTCCAGTGGTCCCCA
>NW_007152939.1:0-918 GCF_000164805.1 Carlito syrichta | reverse complement strand
CATAAGCCACAGCACGATTGTCTGCCTATCCACCATCTTTCAGGAACTCTAGGCCCCATTTGGGGCCTCCTTCCCAAATGTTCTCTGTCTGTTCATGATGATCCCTACTCCCTACACAAATGGATGCTATTCTGTTTTATCCTTTTTTTCCTTTTTTTTTGTAAAGTTGAAGTCTCTTTCTGTCAGCCAGGCTGGAAGGTGGTTGTTCACTCCTGGACAACGCTGCTGTGGATTTCAAGGCTCTGATGAGCCTTTCAATGGCCTTTCAAGGAGCCAGAATGACAGGCACGCGACACCACTCCCAGATCATTTGGAATGGAATGTATAATCGAGGTCTCACAAAGTTGTGGGCACAGGCCTTGACCAGTGGGTTTGGGCCGGCTTCTGGCCTGGGCTTCCAAAGCACTGGGATGATGAAGCTGAGCCCCTGAGCCCGGCCTCGATCCTTCATACAAAATGAACCAGCATGCCTGGCACGGCTGCTCACGTGTGGAATCCCAAATTTCTGGGAGCCCGAGGTGGGAGGATGGCTGGAGCCCAGGAGCCCAAGGCCAGGCTGGGGAAAACAGGGAGACCCCCCATCTCTGCAGCCATTCAAACAGTTGGTCTGGTGTAAAGGTGCCGGTCATCTCGGCCACTCTGGAGCCTGAGGTGGCAGGATTGACAGAGCCCATGATTTCAAGGCTGGTGGTGAATGACGGTCATGTCCCCGGGTGCCAGCCTGAAACACAGAGCAATACCCTGTCTCTAAAAACATCAAAATCATACAGATTCTCAACTGCGTGTGTTTTTTTTACAGGGCGACTGGCTTTAGAGCCAGGAAAAAATCAGATTGGGGGAAGAAATGTGGGGGTGATAGATGTGTCCATGGGCTTTTTTGGCAGAAAGTCCTTGTTGCCGAGTCAGAGGGTCAGACTG
>NW_007152938.1:1443-16818 GCF_000164805.1 Carlito syrichta | reverse complement strand
ATCTAGCTGAATTAACCAGCTAACCAGCTAGCTGGACAACTGACTTAACTAGCTTGCTACCAAGCTAGACAGCTGGATAGCCAGCTCATTAACTAGCTGGCTTAACTAACTAGCTACCTAGATAGCCAGCTGACATAGTTAACTAACTAGCTAGCTCCATAGCTAGCCAGTTGACTTAAATTGCTAGCTAACTAACTAGATTCCTAGCTAACAAGCTGACTTCAATAGTTAGCTGCCTAGTTAGCTAGCTGACTTAAGCAGCTAACTAATTAGTTAGCTTACTCGTTATATAAAGTTCTAGCTAGATGACTTAATTATCTGGCTTAACTCGTTAGCTAACGAGCTAGCTAGCTGACACAACCAGCTGACTTAACTGTTTAGCTAACTAGCTAGCTAGCTGACACATCCAGCTGACTTAACTCATTCGTTAACTAGCTAGTGAGCCTGTCAAACAGCTGAGCCAACCAGTTTGCTTACTAGCTAGCTAGCTGACTAAACCATCACTTTTAAACCATTAGTTAACTGGCTAACAACTTGACAACCTGCTGACATAACCTGTTAGCTCACTAGCTGGCTAGCTGTCTTAACCAGCTGACTAATTTAAAAAACTGACTTAACTACCAAATTAAATAGTTACCTAACTATTTAACTAGTTGAATAACTAGCTGATTTAATAATTAGCTAATTAGTTAGGTAGCAGACTTAAATAGCTGACTAAATAGTTAGACATCTAGTGAGCTAGCTGACTTAGCTAGCTAGTTAGCTAGCTTACTTATGTAGCTGACTTTAGTTGGATAACGAGATAGCTAGCTGATTTAATGACTTGTTTTATGAGTTAGGTAACTGTTTAATCTCGTTGGTAAACGAGTTAACTAGCTGTCCTAACTAGTTGGTTAATGAGTTAGCAAGGTGACTAATTTTTGGTTGAGTAGGCAGACTACTTAGCTGGTTTAACACGTTGGCAGACTACTCGGCCGATTTGTAAGCTAGCTTATCATGTCGGCTGACTAGACAGCCGACTAGTTAGCTGGGTTAACTACTTGACTAACGAGTTGGCACACTAGTTAGCATGGTTAACTTGTTGCCTGCTTGTTTGTTGACCAAACTAGACTGCAGAGTAGTTGGCCGACTAGTTAGCTGACCTAAATTGTCAGTTGACTTGTTAGCTGAGAAAACTTGTCTGCTTACAAGTTGGTCGACTAGTCGGCCGATTGGTTAGCTGACTAATCTAGTTGGTCGGCTAGTCGGTCGACCGTTTAGCTGACTTAACTAGTCAGCCTGAAAGTGAGCCGACAGGTGAGTTGGCTTATCTAGTCGTCCTGCGAGTGAGTCAACTGGTCAGCTGAATTAACTAATCGTCTGGTGAGTGAGCTAACTGGTCAGCCGAATTTAGTCATCTGGAGAGTGAGTAGACTGGTCAGAAGAATTGACAAGTCACCCGGCTGATAAGCTGACTGGTCATCCGTCTTAACTAATTTGTCAGTGAGTCAGCCAATGGGTGAGCTGCCTTAACTATCCAGTCGGTGACGGAGCCCACATGTGAGCTGACTTATCTAGTCGGCTAGGGAGCAAAGAGACTAGCTAGCTGTCCTATTAGCTTGCAAGTGAGTTGACAAGTTGGCTGTTGAGTGAGCCAAATAATTTGCTGAGTGATAGGCAGGCAAGGGAGCTGACTATTTAGATTAATTGATGGAAAGTGAGTGAGCCCACTAATTAGCTGATCTGCTAGCTGATATGCTAGCCGACTAGAGAGCTAAGTAACTAGATGATTTGCTAGCTGACTTAACTAGCTTGCTGACATGCTAGCTGACTAGCTAGCTGACTTAACTAGATAGCTGAATAGCTAGGTGAATTAACTAGCTGACGAGGTAGGTGGCTGGCTAGCAGTCTAGAGAGCTGACTTAATTAGCTAGCTACCTGGTTGGCTAGATGACTAGTCAGATGGCTTAACTGGCTAACTACGTGGCTTGCTAGCTGGCTAGGCAGCTGGCTAGCTTGCTAGCATGTTGGCAAGCTGGTTAGCCAGCCAGCTTAAGCCAGCCACCCTGCTGGTCAGCCAGCTAGCCAGCTGGTTTAACTAGGTGGCAACCTACCTGAGCAGTCTGTTAACCAGTGGCCTTAACTTGCGAGACACCTAGCTAGCCAGCCAGCTAACCAGCTGACTTAACTAGCTGACATAACTAGATAGCCATCCATCTAGCCAGCTGCCTTAACTAGTAGCTACCTAGTTAGACAGCCGGCTAAAAAGCTCACTAAACTCACTGAATTACCTAGCTAGCCAGCCCTCTAGCCAGCTGACTTAAGGAGCTAGCTACCTATGTAGCCACGTGGCTAGCCAGCTGACTTATCTAGCTGACGTAACCAGCAAGCCATCTGGCTAGCCAGCTGACTTAACTGGCTAGCTAGCTAGCTAGAAGATGGATAGCCACTTGTATTAACTAGCAAACTTAACCAGCTAGCCAGCTGGCTAACCAGTTGACTCAACTAGGTGACTTAACTCTTTAGCCGGCTGGCTAACCAGCTGATTTAACTAGCTGACATCACTAGCTAGCGAGGTGGCTAGCCAACTGACTTAAATAGTTAGCTAGAACCGTATTCTGCATGCTTGCCAGCTGACTTAACTATCTAGCAACCTAACTATCCAGCTAGCTAGTGAGCTGAATTAACTAGGTGACCTAACTAGATAGCTAGCTGGCTAACCAGCTAATTTAACTAGTTAACTACCTAGCTAGGCGGCTGACTTTATTAGCTGACTTAACTAGCTAGCTACCTAGCTAGCCTGCTGAATTTACTAGCTGAAATAACTAGCTAGATACCTAGCTAGATATATAGCTAGCTAGCTGACTTATCTAGCTAACTTCACAAGCCAGCTAGCTGACATAACTAGCTGACTTAATTAGCTAGCTACCTAGCTAGCCAGCTGAAATAACTAGCTCATATAAGTAGCAAGCCAGCTGTCTAGCTGTCTAGCCATCTGACTTAACTAACTTTTTAACTAGCTTGCGATCTGGCTAGCCAACAGACTTAATGAGGTTACTTAAATAACTAGCTAGGTGTGCCAGGTGATTTAAATAGTTGATTAACAAGCTAGGCAGCTCTCCAGCCAGGTGACTAAACTAGTTGAGATAACTAGTTATCCAGCTTGCTAGCCAGCTGACTTAACTAGCTCTCTACCTCTCTAGTCACCTGGATAGCCAGCTGACATAACTAGCTGACATAAATAGCTAGTCAGCTGGCTACTGAACTGACTTAACTAGGTCCCTACCTAGTTAGCCAGCTGGCTTAACCAGCTGTCTTAACTGGCTGGCCTGCTTTCTAGCTAGGTGAATTAACAAGTCTGCTACACAACTAGCCACCTGGTTTTCCAACTGAATTATCTAGCCAGCTGTCTAGTCAGCTGAATAAATAACAAGCTACCTAGCAAGAGAGCGGGCTAGTCAGCTGACTTAACTAGGTGACTTAACTATCAAGCCAGCTGGCTATACAGCTGACATAACTAGCTATCAACCTAGCTAGCAAGCTAGCTAGCCAGCTGACTTAACTAGCTGACTTAACTAGCTAGCCAGCTGGCTAGCCAGCTGACTTGATTACCTATCTATCTAGCTATCCAGCAGCCTAGCCAGCTGACTTAACTAACTGACTTAACAAAGTAGCCAGCTCGCTAGCCAGCAGACTTAACTAGCTAGCTATCTAGCTAGACAGCTGGATAGCCAGCTGACTTAACTAGCTGACATAACTAGACGCCGAAAGGCTAGTGAGCTGACTTGACTAGCTACCTGTATACATAGCATGCTGGCTTGCCAGCTGACTTAACTACCTAAATACCTAGCTAACCTGCTGGTCAGTGAGCTGACTTAATTAGGGGACTTAACTAGCTAGCCAGCTGGCTAGCCAGCTGATTTATCAGCTAGCTAACCAGTTCGCTTACTAGTTATCTAACATGTTTGCTAGCTTTCTTAATTATCTGACTTAACTTCTGAGCTCACAAACTAGCTAGGTGACTCAACCAGCTTACATAAATCGTTAGCTAACTAGCTTGCTCTCTGACTCATCCAGCTGACTTAACTCGTTAGGTAACTAGCTAACTAGCCTACTCAACCATCTGACTCAACTCGTTTGCTAACTAGCTAGCTAGCTGACTCAACCTGCTGACTTAACCCTTCAGTTAACTAGCTAACTACCTGACTAAATCTGCTGACTTAACCCATTTGCTAACTAGCTAGCTATCTGTCTTAAGCACCTGATTAAATTAGAAAGCTGTTTTAACGAGAAGACATAGCTAACTGACTTAACTACTTAGGTAGCTGAATTTACTGGCTGACTTATCTATTTAGCTAACTGACTTAACTACCTGAATGAAATATGTAGCTATCTATTTAGCTAGCTGAATAACTAGCTGACTTAACTAATTAGCTAACTAGTTATGTAGCAGTTTTAAGTAGCTGACTTAAATAGCTAGCTAATTAGTGAGCTTGCAGACTTAGCTAGCCTACTTAGCTAGCCAACTGTTTAGCTAGCAGACTTAGTTAGCTGACTTAACTAGTTGACTAATCAGACAGCTACTGATTTATTGAGTTGGTTAATGTTAGCTCACTGTTTTAGCTATTTGGTAAACGAGTATATTAGCTGACTTGTCTCGTTGGTTAACAAGTTAACTAGGTGAAATAACTTGTTGGCTGGCTAGTCGGTTTAACACTTTGGCTGACTACTTGGTTGATATGTTACCTGGCTTAACATGTTGACCGATTAGTCAGCCAACTAATTAGCTGAGTCAACTAGTTGACTGACGAGTTTCCCCACTAGTTATCTAGGTTAACTAGTTGTCTTGCTGGTTTGCTGAACTAACTAGTCATCCGACTAGTTGGCAATCAAGTTAGCTGTACTAACTAGTCGGCTGACTAGTTAGCTGAGCTAATATATTAGCTGACAAGTTGGCCAATTAGTTGGCTGATTTGTTAGCTGACTCAACTAGTTGGCTGGCTAGTAGGCTGACCCGTTAGTTGACTTAACTAGTCGGCCTGTTAGTGAGCCAAGTGAGATGAATTAACTAGACGGCTGGTGAGTGATCTGACTTGTCAACTGACTTAACTAGTTGGTCAGCAAGTGAGCTGACTTGTAAGCTGACTTAACTAGTCAGCCAGCGAGTGAGCCTACTGGTCAGCTGACTTGATTAATCAGTCAGCATTTGAACTCACTGGTCAGCTGAATTATGTCAGCTGACGTGTAAGCCAACAGCTCAGAAGACTTAACTAGTCAACCAACTATTGAGCCAACTGGTGATCCAACTTAACTAGTCGACTGGACAGTGAGCCGACAGGTGAGCTGCCTTAACTTGTTAACTGGCGAGTGAGCCGACCCATGATCTGACTTAACTAGTTGGCTGGCGAGGAACCCAATTAGTTAGCTGAGTTGTTCTGCGAGTGATCTGACAAGTTTGTTGACCTGTTGGCTGGTGAGTGAGCTGACTAGTTTACTGACAGGTTGGCATGCTACTGGCATGCTACCAACTAGTTAGCTGACCTAATGGAAAGCAAGAGAGCCCACTAGTTAGCTGACCAGATAGCTGATTTGCTAGCCCACTAGTTAGCTAAGTAACTTGCTGATTTGACATCTGACTTGACTAGCTAGCAGACTAGATAGCTGGCTATCTAGCTGACATAACTAGCTAGCAAAAAAGCTAACTAATTCTCTAGCTTGCTGACTTAACTAGCTAGCTCTCTGGCTTGTGGCTAACTGACTTAATTATCTAGCTGAATAACTAGCTGTCTAGCTAGCTCACTTAACTAGCTACCTGACTAGCAACCTGACTAACTAACTGACTTAAATAGCTAGTTGGATAGTTAGCTGATTGCTAGCGGACTTAACTAGCTAGCTGGCTAGCTAGGTGACGTATCTACCTGACTAGATTGTTGGCTGTCTAGCTGGCTAGTCACCTGACTTAACTAGCTAGCTACCTGGTTGGCTAGACGGCTAACCAGCTGGCTTAACTAGCTACCTATCTGGCTGGATAGTTGGCTAGGCAGCCAGCTAGTTAGCTAGAGGGCTAACACCTGACTACCAAGCAGGGAAAAAACCGAGATGTGTGCCTGGAGAGTGGGACAGCCAGCCACCTTAACTAGCCAGTCAGCCTGCTGTACAGCTGGCTTGCCAGCCGGCTTAACAAGCTGGACACCTAACTGACCAGCCTACAAAAAAAGTCAGTTTATCATGCCAGCCACCTAGCTAGGCAGCTGGCTAACCAGCTGACTTTACTAGTGGACTTAAGTAGATAGCCATCCTGCTAGCCAGCTGCCTTAACTAGCTAGCCACCTAGCTAGCCAGCTGGCTAGTGATCTCACTTAACTCAGTGACTTAACTAGCTAGCCATCTGGCAAACCAGCTGACTTAATTAGCTAGCTACCTACCTAGCCAGGTGCCTATCCAGCTGACTTAAATAGCTGACGTAACCAGCTAGCCAGCTGGCTTGCAAGCTGACTTAATTAGTTTGCTACTGGTTGGCTAGACTGCTAGCCAGCTCGCTTAAATAGCTAGCTACCCGCTGGCTAGCTAGCTAGGGAGTTGTCTGGCTAGGTAGCGGGCTGACCAGGTCGCTAATCAGCTGGCAAAATTAGCCAGCTCTCTCACTGGACAGTGGGATAGAAAGCCAGCTTAACTAGCCAGACACCTTGCTGGTCAGCTGGCTAGCCAGCCAGCTTAATTAGCTGGTCACCTACCTGACTAGCCAGATTACCAGCCGTCTTAACTTGCCAGCCACCGAGGTAGCAAGCTGGCTAGCCAGCTGACCTAACTAGACAGCCATCCAGCTAGCCAGCTGGCTTAACTAGCTAGCCACCTAGCTAGTCAGCCGACTAGCCAGCTCACTTAACTCGCTGACTTTACTAGCTCGCCAGTCAGCTAGCCAGCTGACTTAATTACCTAGCTACCTACCTAGACATGTGGCTAGCTAGCTGACTTAACTTCCTGACTTAACCAGCTAGCCAGCTGGCTAGCCAACTGACTTAACTAGTGAGATACCTAGCTAGCCAGTTGTCTTGCCACTTGCATTAACTAGCTGACTTATCCAGCTAGACAGCTGGCTAGCCAACTGACTTAACTAGCTGACAACTCCAGCAATCCCTGTGTCTAACAAGGTGACTTAACTAGCTAGCTAAGGACATATACCACTTGCTTGCCTGATGAATTACTTAAGTACCTAGCTAATCAGCTGGCTAGTGAGCTGACTTACCTAGGTGACTTAACTATCTAGCCAGCTGGCTAGCCAGCTGACTTTACAATCTAGCTACCTAGGTAGACAGATGCGAATCCAAAATTAGTTAACTAGCTGACTTACCTAACTAGCCAGCTGAATTAACTAGCTTGGTACCTAACCATCCAGCTGGCTAGCCAGCTGACTTAGCTAGTTGACCTAACCAGCTATGCAGCTGCCACAACTGGCAGACTTAACTAGTTAGCCAGCTGGCTACCCAGCTAACTTAACTAGCTCTCTACCTAGCTAACTAGCAGGCTGGTTAGCAGACTTAGTAGCTGACTTAATTAGTTAGCCAGCTGTCTAGCCAACAGTCTTAACAAGCTTGCTACCTAGCTAGCCAGCTGGGTAGCCAGCTGACTTAACTAGCTGAGTTAAATAGGTGGACTTCTTGCCAGACAGCTGAATTAACTAGCTTGCTATATAGCTAGAATGCTGGCTTGCCAGATGACTAAACTAGGTGACTTAACTAACTAGCCAGCTGACTAGCCAGATGACTTAAGTAACAAGCAAACTAGCTAGCCAGCTGGATATCCAGCTGACTTAACTAGATGGCTTTACTAGCTAGCCAGCAGACTAGACAGCTGACTTAACTATCTAGCTACCAGCTAGCCAGCTGTGTAGCCAACTGACTTAACTAGGTGACTTAAGTAGCTTGCCAGCTGGCTAGCACGCTGACCTAACTGCCTCGCAACCTAGCTAGCCAGGTGGATAGACAACTGAGTTAACTAACTAGCTAACTATGTAGACAGCTATCTTGCTAGCGGACTTAGCTACTTAGTTACCTACCTAACCAGCTGGCTAGTGAGCTAACTAAGCTAGGTTTCTTAACTAGCTGGTTAACTGGCTAGCCAGCTGACTTAACTAGCTAGCTACCCATACAGGCAACTGGCTAGCCAGCTGACTTAGCTCACTGAATTAACTAGCTAGCAAGCTGACTTCACTAGCTGACTTAACCAGCTAGCTATCTAGCTAGTCAACTGGCTTAACTAGTTGACTTAACTAACTAGCTACCTAGCTATCTACCTAGCTAGCCAGCTAACTTAACTAGCTGATTTAACTAGCTAGCCAGCTGACTTAACTTGCTGAAATAACTAGTTAACCTGATGGATAGCCATCTGGCTTAACTAGCTTTTTTACTAATTAACCAGTTGGATAGCCAATTTACTTAATGAGCTGACATAATTAGCTAGCCAGTTGGTTTCCAGCTGACTTAAATACCTGACTTAACCAGCTAGTCAGCTGGCTATCCAGCTGACTTAACTAGCTGGCTAACTATTTAGCAAGCTGGCTAGACAACTGACTTATCTAGCTGACTTAAGCTAGCAAGTTGGCTTGCCAGCTCACTTAACTAGCTAGCTACCTACCTAGCCAGCAAGCTTGCCATCTGACTTAACTAGCTGACTTGAACAGCTAGCTTGCTGGCTTGGAAGATGACTTATCCAGCTAGATACCTACTTAACATGCTGGCTAGAGAGCTGAGCAAACTAGCTGATTAACCAGCTAGACAGTTGGCAAGCCACTTGACTTAGCTCGAAGACATCAGTATCTAGACAGGTAGCTCTCTAGCTGACTTAACTAGCTGGCTACCTACCTTGCCATTTGCCTAGCCAGCTCTCTTAACTAGCTGAATTAACCAGTTAGCCATCTGATTAGCCAACTGATTTAACTACCTCACTATCTAGCTAGCCAGCTTGCTAGCCAGCTGACTTAAATAGCTGAATTAACTAGCTAGCTACTAGCTAGACAACTGACTTAAATAGTTAGCTAACTAGCTAGCTACATCGCTAGCCAGCTGACTTAAACAGCTAGCTAACTAGCTAGCTACCTAGCTTACAAGCTCACTTAAATGGTTAACTGCCTAACTAGCAAGCTGACTTAAGATGTTAGTTAACTATTTAGCTTACACATTATCTAATGTGCTACCTAGCTGACTTAGTCATCCGACATAACTCATTTGCTAAAGAGCTTCCTAGGTGGCTAAAGCAGCTGATTTAACTCGTTAGGTAACTAGCTAGCTAGCTGAATCATCCAGCTGACTTAACTAGTTAGCTAACTAGCTAGCTAGCCTACTCAGTCAGTTGACTCGACCCGCTTGCTAACTAGCTAGCTAGCTGACTCAACCAGTTGACTTAATCAGTTATTTAACTAGTTAACTACCTGACTCAACCTGCTGACATAATCCATTACCTAACTAGCTAGCTAGCTGTCTTAACCAGCTGAGTTAATTAGAAAGCTGATTTAACTTGTTGAATTAGGTAGGTGATTTAACTACTTAGGTAGCTGATTTAACTGGCCAACTTAACTTCTTAGCTAGTTGACTTAACAACCTTAAATAGTTAGCTAACATTTTAACTAGCTGAATAGCTAGCCGATTTAACTAATTAGCTAACTAGTTAGTTTACAGACTTAAGTACTGACTTAAATATTTGGCTGACTTAGCTAGCTACCTGTTTAGCTAGCTGAATTAGCTATCTGACCTAACTAGTTGGCTAATGAGATAGCTAGTCATCTTAATGAGTTGGTTAATGAGTTAGCTACCTCTTTCAACTAGTTGGTAAACAAGTTATCTATCTGAATTATCTAGTTGTTTAGCGAGTTTGCTAGGTGACTTAACTTGGCTTACGAGTTGGCCCACTAGTCATCTTTGTTAACCAGTTGGATGGCTGGTGTGCTGAACCAACTAGTCAACCAGTTAGTAGGTCAACTAGTTAGCTGGCCTTACTTGTCTGTGACTAGTCAGCTGACCTAACATGTCAGCTGACAAGTTAGCTGACTAGTAGGCCAATTGGTTAATTGAATTTCTAGTTGGCCAGCTAGGGGGCTGACCGGTTAGCTGACTTAACTAGTTGGCTGGCGAGTGAACCAAGAGGTAAACTGACTTTGCTAATTCTCCGGTGAGTGAGCCGATAGCTCAGCTGACTTAACTAGTTGGCCGGTGAGTAATCTGACTGGTCATCTGACTTAACTAGTTGGCCAGAGAGTGAGCTGACTGGGCAGCTGACTTTAGTCAGCTGGCGAGTGAGCTGACTGGTCAGAAGATTTAACTAGTAGGCCAGCGAGTGAGCCAACCTGTGAGTCAACTTAACTAGTCAGCTGGCGAGTGATGGGACGGGCGAGCTGCCTTAACTAGTTGGTGGTGAACAAGTCGACTGGTGAGCTGACTTAACAAATTGGCTGGCGAGCAAGCTGACTAGCTAGCTAACCTGTTGGCCTGTGAGTGAGAAAACAAGTTAGTTGATCTGTTGGCTGGCGAGTGAGCCAACTAGTTTGCTGACCGGTTGGCAGGCAAGGGAGCCGACTAGTAAGCTGACCTGATGGAAAGTAAGCAATACTCCTAGTTAGATGACAAGCTAGCTGAGTTCATAGCTGACTAGTAAGCGAAATAACTAGCTGATTTGCTAGTGGACTTAACTAGCTAGCTGAATAACTAGCTGGCTATCTAGCTGACATAACTAGACAACAAAAAAGCTATCTAGCTGTCTAGCTATCTGACTTAATTAGCTAGCTACCTCGCTAGTCAGCTGGCTAGCTGACTTACCTATCTAGTTCACCAGCTAGCTAGCTGACTAGCAAGCATATAGCTAGCTGACTTAACTAGATAGCAGAATAGTTAGTGGAATTGCTAGGTGACTTAATTAGCTAGCTGGATAGCTAGCTAACTTTACTAACTGACTAGCACATTGGCTGGATAGCTGGCTAGCCAGCTGACTTAAGTAGCTAACTACATTTTGGCTAGACTGCTAGCCATCTGACTTAACTAGCTAGCCAGCTAGTGGGCTGGCCAACTGGCTAGCCAGCCAGCTTAATTAGGGAGCCTGCCGGCTGGACAGTCAGATAGTCAGTCGGATTAACTGGCCAGCCACGCTGCTAGCCAGCCAGCTTAACTAGCTGGCCAACTACCTGACAAGCATGCTAACCTGCTGGCTTACCTTGCCAGACACCTAGCTGGACAACCGGCTAATTGGCTGACTTAACTAGCTGACTTAACTAGATAGGAATATGGCTTGTCCTCTGGTTTAACTAGCTAGCCACCTAGCCAGCCATCCGTCTAGACAGTTCACTTAACTGACTGACTTAAGAATGTGACCATCCAGCTCGCCAGCTGACTTAATTAGCTAGCTACCTAAATAGTCATGTGGCTAACCAACTGACTTAACCAGCTTACTTAACCAGGTAGCCAGCTGGCTAGTCAGCTGACTAAACTAGCGAGTGATCTAGGTAGCCAGTTGGCTAGCCACTTGAATTAATTACCTGACTTAACCAGCTAGCCAGCTGATTATCCAGCAGTCTCAACTAGCTGACTTAACTAGTTAGCCAGCTGTCTTGCCAGCAGACATAACTAGCTGACAACACTAGCTATTCTGGTGGCTTGCCAGCTGACTTAACTAGTTAGCTACCTATCTAGCTAGCTGGGGAGCCAGCTGAATTAACTAGTTTACTTAAATAGCTAGCCAGCTGACTAGCCAATTGATTAATTAGTTCGTTACCTAGCTAGCCAGCTGGCAAACCATCTGACTTAAGTAGATGGCTTAAATAGCTAGCAAGCTGGGTGGACAGCTGACATAACTAGCTAGCTACCTAACTAGCCAGGTGTCTAGCCACCTGACTTAACCAGGTTACTTAACTATCTAGCCAGCTGGCTATTTAGGTAGTTAGCTGACTTAATGATCTAACTGACTAGGTAGGTGATGAACTAGCTGACTTACTAGCTAGCCACCTCCTGACAAGCTAGACACCTACCAAACCAGACTGCTAATGAGCTGTCTTATCTTGCCAGTCACCTAGCTAGCCAGCTGGCTAACCAGCTGACTAAACTAGCTGACATAACTAGAGAGCTATCCAGCTAGCCAGCTGGCTTAAGTAGATATCCACCTAGCTAGTCATTCAGCTAGCCAGCTAACATAACTCAATGACTTAACTAGCTATCTACCGAGCTAACCAGTTGGGTAGACACTTGAAATAACTAGCTGAGTTAACCTGCTAGCCAGCTGACTAGCCAGCTCACTTAACTAGCTGACTTAAATAGTTAGCCAGCAGGCTAGCCAACTGACTTAACTAGGTGACATCACTAGTTAGACAGGTGGCTAGCCAGCTGACTTAACTAGCTAGATACCTACGTATCCCACTGGCTTTCCAGCTGACTTAACTACCTAGCTTACTAGCTAACCAGCTGGCTATTGAGCTGAGTTAACTAGGTGACTGAACTAGCTAGCCAGCTGGCAAACCAGCTTACTTAACTAGCTAGTTACCCAAGCTCGGCAGGTAGCTAGCCAGCTGACTTAACTAACTGACTTAAGTAGCTAGCAAACTGATTTAACTAGCTGACTTAACTAACTAGCTACCTAGCAAACCAGCTGATTTTGCTAGCTGAAATAACTTGATAGCGTCTAGCTTGCTATTTAGCAAGCAAACCGACTGAACTAGCTGACTTAACTGGCTGACTACCTAGCTAGACAGTTGACTTTACTAGCTGAAATAATTAGCCAGACATTTGTCTAGGAGTCTTAATTAACTAGCCTTTTGGCTAGCTATTGAACTGGGTAGCAAACTGACTTAATTAGGTGACTTAACTAGCTTGCCAGCTGGTTAACCAGCTGACTTAAGTAGTTGATAAACGAGCTAGGCACCTGGACAGACAGGTGACTAAACTAGCTGGCATTACTAGTATCCAGCTGTCTAGCCAGCTGTCTTAACTAGCTCTCTACCTCTCTAGCCATCAGGATAGCCAGCTTTCTTAACAAGCTGACTTAATTAGCTAGTCAGCTGGCTAGTCAGCTGAATTAGCTAGGATACCAGCTAGCCACCTGGCTAGGCAGTTGACTTAACTAGCTGTTTTAACAAGCTGGCTTGATTTCTAGCCAGTTGAATTACTAGCTTTCTTCATAGCTAGCCAGCTGGCTATTGAGCTGAATTAAGTAGGTGACATATCTTGCTACCAACTGTCTAGCGAGCTGATATAACTGGCAAGCCACCTACATAGCCAGCTGTCTAGTCAGCTGTCTTAACTAGCTGGCATAACTAGATAGTTTGATGGATGGCCAGCTGACTTAACTAGCTACCTACCTACATAATCCGCTGACTGCTAGCTGAATTAACTACCTACATACCTACCTAACCTGCTGGCCAGTGAACTGACTCAACTAGGTTAATTAGCAATCCAGCTGGCTAGCCAGCTGCCTTAATTAGATATCTACCATGCTAGGCAGCTGGCTAGCCAGTTGAATTAAGTAACTAACTTAACTAGATAGCCAACTGCCTTATCTAGCTGACTTAACTAGCTAGCTACCTAGCTAACCAGCTGACTGAACTAGCTGACTTAACTATCTAGCTACCTATTGAGAAAGCTGGATGTCAAGATGACATAACTAGCTGACTTAACCACCTAGCCAGCTGGCTGGCCCGCTGATTATCTAGCTAGCAGGTTGGCTGTCCAGCTAAATTAACTAGCTGTCTTAACCAGCTAGCTAGCTGGCTAGTCAGCTGACTTAACTAGCTAGCTAACTAGCTAGCTTACTAGAAAGCCAACTGAATTAACTAGCTGACTTAAGTAGCTATCCCAATGGCTAGCCAGCTGACTTAACTAGCTTGCTACCTAACTAGCCATTTGTCTAGCCAGCTAACTTAACTACTTGACTTAACTTGCTAGCCAGCTCGCTAGCAAACTGACTCAACTAGATGATTAACTAGTGAGCCAGATGACTAGCCAGTGACTTAACTAGTTCTCTACCTAGTTATCTAGCTGCAAAGACAGCTGAAATAACTAGCTGACTTATTTAGCTAGTCAGTTGGCTAGTCAACTGAGTTAACTATCTCACTACCTAGTTAGTCTGCTGTCAAGCCACCTGACATAACTAGATGACTTACATAGCTGGCCTGACTGTTATTCAGCTGAATTGACTAGCTTGCTATATAGCTAGCCAGCTGGCTAGCCAGCTGACTTAACTAAGTGACTTAACTATCTAGCTATAGGACTAGACAGTTGACTTAACTATCTAGCTACCTAGCTAGCCAGTTGTCAAGCCAGCTGACTTAACTAGGTAACATAACTTGCTAGTCAGCTGGCTACCAAGCTGATTTAACTGCCCTGCTACCTAGATAGCCAGTTGGATAGCCAGCTGACTTAACTAGCTAGCTACCTACGTAGCCTGCTGGTTTTCCAGCTGACTTAGCTACCTAGCTACCTAGCTAAGCAGCTGGCTATGGAGCTGACTTAAGTAGGTTGTTTAACTAGCTAGCTAACTGGCTAGCCAGATGACTTAACTAGGTAGCTATCTAGTTATGCTGCTGGTTGGCCAGCTGAAAACTTGCTGACTTAACAAACTGGCAAGCTGACTTAACTAGCTGACTTAACCAGTTAGCTACCTAGCTACCCAGCTGGCATAGCTAGCTGTCTTAAGTAACTAGCTACTTAGCTAGCTATCTAGGTAGCCAGCTGACTTATCTAGCTGATTTAACTAGCTAGTTACCTGACATGACTAGCTGACATATATCTAGCTTCCTATCTAGCCAGCAGATTTAACAAACTGAAATAGCTAGCTAGCCAGATGACTAGCCCTCTGACTTAACTAACTTTTTAACTAGCTAACCAGCTGGATAGCCAGCTGACTTAGCGAGCTGACTTAACTAGCTAGCCAGCTGGTTGTCAGTTGACTTAACTAGCTGACTTAACCAGCAATTCAGCTGGCTAGACAGGTGACTTAAATAGCTGGCTACCTATCTAGCCCCCTGGCTAGCCTGCTGACTTACCTAGCTGACTATAGCTAGCAAGCTGGCTAGCCAGCTCACTTAACTAGATAGCTACACACCTAGCCAGCAGGCAAGCTTGCTGACTTAATTATTTAACTTGAACAGCTAGCCTGCTGGCTAGCAACCTGACTTATCTACCAAGCTACCTACCTAGCCAGTTCGCTAGACATCTGACTAAACTAGTTGACTTAACCAGCTACCCAGTTGGCTACACAGCTGATTTAACTCACTGACATTACTAGCTAGCCTGGTAGCTATCTAGCTGACTTAACTAGCTAGCTGTCTATATTGTCAGTTGGCTTGTCAGTTCTCTTAACTAGCTGAATTAACCAGCTTGCCAGCTGGCTAGCCAACTGACTTAACTGGCTCGCTACCTAGCT
>NW_007152938.1:0-929 GCF_000164805.1 Carlito syrichta | reverse complement strand
TGGTTTAACACGTTACCTGACTACTCGGTTGACTTGTTAGCAGGTTTAACAAGTCGGCCGTCTAGTTGGTTGACTAATTAGCTGAGTTAATTAGTTGACTGACGAGTTAGCCCATAAGTTAACTCGGTTAACTAGTTGGCTGGCTAGTTTGATTACCTACCTAGTCTGCTGACTAGTTGGCCGACTATTTAGCTGACCTAACTAGTCGGCACAACAGTTAGGTGACCTAACTGTCAGCTGACAAGTTGACCGACTATTCGGTCGATTGGTTAGCTGACTTAAATAGTTGGCCAGCTAGTTGGCCGACCTGTTAGCTTACTTAACTTTTCAGCCAGCGAGTGAGCCTACAGGTGAGCTGACTTAACTAGTCAGCCAGCGAGTGCACCGACAGGTCAGCTGACTTAACTATTCAGTCAACGAGTGAGACGACTGGTCAGCTGACTTAACTAGTTAGCTGGTGAGTGAGCTGAATGGTCAGCTGACTTTAGTCGGATAGCAAGTGAGCCGAATGGTTATAAGAGTTAACTAGTCAGCCGGCTAATGAACCGACCGGTGAGCTGACTTAACTAGCCGGCCAGTGAGTGACACGACATGTAAGCTACCTTAATTAGTTGGTCGGCGAGTGAGCTGACTGGTGAGCTTATTTAACTAGTCAGCTGATGAGTATGCTGACTAGTTAGCTGACCTGTTGGCCTGCGAGTGAGCCAATAATTTAGCTGACTTGTTGGCTGCCACATGAGTTAAATAGTTTGCTGAACGGTTTGCAGGCTAGTGAGCCGACTATTTAGCTGACCTGATGGAAAGTGAGCGAGTCAACTAATTATCTAACAAGATAGTTGAGTTGCTAGCCAACTAGGTAGCTAAGTAATGACCTGATTTTCTAGCTGATTTAACTAGCTAGCTGACTAGCTAGCTGGCTATCTAGCTGA
>NW_007152937.1:0-597 GCF_000164805.1 Carlito syrichta | reverse complement strand
AATTTCATCATTTCTTCATGAAAAAAATCCTCAGCAAACAAGGTGCCAAAGGATCATACAACACACACAACATCATACTGAACAAGAATAATTTGCAAATATTTGCGCTGAGAACCAGAGAGAGAAAGGATTTCTCTTTCTACCACTGCTATTCAACAGAGCAATCGGGCAATGGAAATAAATGAAAGGCATGTTTAAGGTTAGTATCATTTATTTATTTTTCTTTTATTTTTTTGAGTTGGAGTCTCACTCCGTTGCCTAGACTGGAGTGCAGTGGCCGCTCCCGGCCACCACAGCCTCGTCCTGCTGGGCTCCAGTGATCCTTCCACCTCAGTCTTCCAAGTAGCCATAATTACAGGCATGCGCTACTACGCTCGGCAGATTTTTTTTTATTATAGAGATGATGTCTCGCTGCCCAGGCTGGTCTTGAACCCGCGGGCTCAGGCAATCCACTCACCTCAGCCTCCCAAAGGCGCAGGATTACAGGCTGAGCCACCGAGCATGGCTAGTATCTTTTCTATACACCAATGATGGCCAAGCTGGGAAGCAAATCAAGAGCTCAATGCCATTTACAGTAGCCACAAATATAAGATATGG
>NW_007152936.1:0-1177 GCF_000164805.1 Carlito syrichta | reverse complement strand
GCTGACTCAACTAGCTAGCTAATTGGCTCGTTAGCTGGCAAGCTGACTCAACTATCTTTCTGCCTAGCTAGTTGATTAGCTAGCTTACTTAACTAGCTAGATTACTAGCAAGCTGACTAGATAGCTGAGTTAACTATCTAGCTGAATAGTTAGCTAACATGGTAGCTGACTTAATTAGCTAGCTGGCTAGCTAGCTAACTTAACTAGCTCACTAGCTAGTTGGCTGGCTATCTAGTTAGTAGCTGACTTAACTAGCTAGCAACTCGGTTGGATAGACGGCTAGACAGCAGGCTTAAATAGCTAGATACATGGCTGGCTAGCGGGCTAGCCAGCTGGCTAGCCAGTCAGCTTAAATAGTCAGCTGCCTGGCTGGACAGTCAGATAGTCAGCCAGCTTAACTAGCAAGTCACCCTGCTGGTAGGCTGGCTAACCAGTCAGCTTATTAGCTGGTCACATACCTGACCAGCCTGCTAACGAGCTGCCTTAACTTGCCAGTCACCTAGCTAGCCAGCCGACATACCAGCTGACTTAACTTGCTGACTTAACTAGATAGTCATCTGGCTAGCCACCTGGCTTAACTAGCTAGCCACCTAGCTAGACATCCGGCTAGCCAGCCCACTTAACTCACTGATTTAAATAGCTAGTGAGCCAGCTAGCCAGCTGAATTAATTGCCTAGCTACCTACCTAGTCATCTGACTAGCCAGCTGACTTAATTAGCTGACATAAACAGCTAGCAATCTGGCTAGCCAATTGACTCAATTAGCTGACTTAACTAGTTAGCCAGCTGGCTAGCCAGCTTACTTAACTAGCTAGCTATCCTGCTAGGCACCTGGCTAGCGAGTTGACTTAAATGACTTAACTAACTAGCCAGCTGACTTAACTAGCTGATTTAACTTGCTGTCTACCTAGCTAGCCAGCTGATTTAATAAGCTGATGTAACTAGTTAGCTACCTATCTAGCTATCATATAGCTAGCTGAATCACTAGCTGAATTATCTAGAAAGCTAGCTGACATATCTAGCTGCTGTAACTAGCTAGCTACCTAGCAAGCCAACTGACTTAACTAGCTGAAATAAATAGCGAACCAGCTGGTTACTCATCTGACATACTAGCTTTATTTTTATTATTACTTTTTTGGGTTGAAGTCTTCACTCTGTTGCCCAGACTGGAGTGCAGT
>NW_007152935.1:0-742 GCF_000164805.1 Carlito syrichta | reverse complement strand
CAGCATAAGGCACACTTCAATTGAATGTATCTTCTCAGAAGTCTGGATTGTTTTCTGTTTCAGTGCGGCTTTGGCACTTCATTACATTGAGATCACGACCTAAATAAGATCCCGTAAATATAAAAGATCTTTAGATTCATTGACCCAGTACCTTTGTTGGACTTCCATCGGCATTTCTTTGCTGTACTTAAGAGCAGTGGTATCTAAGTGTAGTCTGTGGGCCAGTAACTTCAGGATCACCTCAGCCCCACCTCAGATTTACAAAATCTGAGCTGTCTCATAGGGTTATAGGTAATTAAATTGGTACAAAGTATGTAAAACATCTGACTAAGAGTTTGCAGCCATGTGGCTGACATTCTGTGAGGTGTGTGTGTGTGTGTGTGTGTGTGTGTGTGTGTGTGTGTGTGTGTGTGTTTTACCAGATCTTCACTTCTGTCTGCAACGATTCTTTCTCAGCATGATGGATCTATATTTATCTTTCAGAATTTAAATCAATGATCAAGATCCTTTTTTCTATTTGACTTTTGAGTCTTTTCTTGTATTCTTCCTTTAAGGTACTATTCCTTCTCTCTCGAGCTTTCACTCTGTCATAAGCAGATATTACCTCAACACTTCTTGTTTGCATGTGTAGAGTAACTGTGGTGACTAGTCTATAGTCAATTTATTTATCTTCTGTTCGTGGCATTATGATTTTATTTCTTAAAAACTTACCTCATTCAATTAAGTCCATGTTGTTTAAATG
>NW_007152934.1:0-502 GCF_000164805.1 Carlito syrichta | reverse complement strand
GACCCGTCTGGGCAGCGGGACCTCATCTGTACAATAAATCAAAAAATCAGCCGGGCGTGGTAGCGCATGCCTGTAATTCCAGCTACTTGGAAGGCTGAGGCGGAAGGATCGCCGGAGCCTAGCAGGCGAGGTTGTGGTGGCCGGGAGCGGCCACTGCACTCCAGTCTGGGCGACAGAGTGAGACTCCAACTCAAAAAAAAAAAAAAAAAAACAAAAAACAAAAAAAAAACAAAAAAAAAAAACCTGACTGGAACAGTTCTTTTTGTCAGATGAGAAATATGAAACTTACAAAGACAAGGTAATTTGACCAAAGTTACACAGAAATAGTAGAAGAGCTCTGATTAAAACTCAAATATGACATAGATCTAGAGAGAATATTGTAAAGTGGATAGTACACGCAACCAGTTAGTGCACGCAAATATATTTTCTGTATGATGGATGGAGTTATAGTCATTTCCTTTGATAACTAAGGAATCTGTGGCTCAATGTAAGTATATATCTG
>NW_007152933.1:0-827 GCF_000164805.1 Carlito syrichta | reverse complement strand
AGCTAGTCTCTGGGGTCCCTAAGTGTTCAAGGTCTTTAAATAGATGTTAAGATATTATGTTTTCATTTTGATAAAATTGTGTAAGTCTGTTAGGAACAAGTTACTTATGAAGGATGGCCACAGCATTTCTTGTCTGTGTTGCATTTTGGTTTATGATCACTACATTGCCAAGATGTATACTTATGATTTTTGTGGGCTAATGGCAAGAAGTAGAGACCATTGACATGGAAATACTAATAATTCCTTCATGCCAAGTGAACGCTGGAGAACTTCACAATTTGTACAAATAGGAGTTTTACAAAAGTTCTTTTTTAACTTTAAATTTTTTTTATTTTAAAATTTTGGGGTACATTTCAGGGTTAGGTATACAAATATTCACTGTGAGGTATGCCCCACTTTCCCAGGCATATTTCTATTTGAGAAGAGTGGTGAATAGTTGGTCCTTCCCATGACATCAGATAACATAGGCTATGTCAGATACACAAGGTAATCTGTGCAACTTCACAGTTACATATTTACTTTGAGATTGTTAATTTAGTTACAGCAAAACAGCATCATTCATCACATTGAATTTATATTGTCAATTTGAGTTTTTATCGTGCCATACTTTTAACTTTTTCATTTTTAATTTGCTTTGGTTTTATGCCATTTAAGAAATATAAGCATACGATGTTTATCAATGCTTTTAGGTTTATATATATTTAAGTAAAGCTATTATAAATACAGCTTAAGCCAAGGTTGGAAGCTAAGAAAACTCTCCCTTCCTAAGAAACCATGACCTATTAGTCAAGCTAGAGAGACAATGAACATCCCTTTTCAAGAGGTTG
>NW_007152932.1:0-550 GCF_000164805.1 Carlito syrichta | reverse complement strand
CCAGCTAGCCAGTTGACTGGCCATTTGACTCAACTAGCAGACATAAGTAGCTAGCCAGCTGGCTGGCCAACTGAATTAAATAGCTGATATAACCAACTAGCCAGCTGTATATCCAGCTGACTTAACTAACTGAATTAACCAACTAGCCAGCTAACTAGCCAGCTGACTCAACTAGCTGACTTAGCAAGTTAGACAGCTGGCTGGCCAGCTGAATTAACTAGCTCTCTACCTAGATCTTAGCTGTCCAGCCAGCTGACTTAACTAGCTGAGTTAATTAACTAGACAGTGGACTAGCTAACTGACTTAAGCAGCTTGCTACCTAGCTAGCCAGCTGGCTAGTCAACTGACTTAACTTGCTGACTTAAATAGCTGGCCTGATTGCTAGTCAGCTGAATTAACTCGCTTGCAATATAGCTAGCCAGCTGTGTAGTCAGCTGACTTAACTAGGTGACTTAATTTGCTAGCCAGCAGGCTAGATGTTGACTTAACTATCTAGCTACCTAGGTAGCCAGCTAGCTTAACTGGGTGACTCTATTAGTTAGCCAGATGA
>NW_007152931.1:0-752 GCF_000164805.1 Carlito syrichta | reverse complement strand
TTATCAAGTTTCCAGATTTAACACACTGTTGCAGGTGCTGAGTAAGATGAGTAAGTCATTACCTTGAATGATTCTCCCCTCTTAGCAAGTAAAATAAGTCTAATGCAGTGAAGTGGCTCAAAGTGTAGCCATCTTGTTAGACTGCCTGGTTTGAAATCTGACCTTATCTATTTAGCCATTTAACTATGGCCAGATTAGTATACGCCTCTTTTGATTCAGCATCCACATCAAAATAATGAAGATAATAATTGTAATTCCCTTCTCATAAAGATGTCAAGAGTATTCAAACTTTACTATAATGCTGCAATAATCAAAACAGCCTGGTATTGGTACAAGAGCAGGCATACGGACCAATGGAACAGGATAGAGATTTCAGAAGCAAAACCTCAATTTCTCAACCAACTCATCTTTGACAAAGACTCCATCAACAACCACTAGGGAGAGGAGAACCTATTCAAAAAATGGTGCTGGGAAAACTGGCTGATCATATGCAGAAGATTGAAACAGGATGCCTACCTATCACCATACACAAAAATTAACTCTAAATGGATCAAAGACCTAAATGTAAAACCTCAAACTACAAGAATCTTAGAAAACGTAGGAGACACCCTTATGGAAATTGGAACTGGCAACCAATTCCTGATCAAAACCTCAAGTGCCTATGCCATAAGAGATAAGATAGAAAGTGGTACCTCATCAAACTGAAAAGCTTCTGCAATGCAAAAGGAACCATCAAGAGAGGGAGAAGACAG
>NW_007152930.1:0-826 GCF_000164805.1 Carlito syrichta | reverse complement strand
AAGGTTACAAGTGGAGACTGAGAGAGAACGCAGTGAAACAGGAATGGGACTTGTGGCATTTGAACTACACTGTGGAATGGAAATGCTGTCAAGATTTGTGTGTGTGTGTGTGTTGGAGTCTCACTCTGTCATCCAGACTAGAGTGCAGTGGCTAGTAGTTGCTCGACCTGCTGGACTCCGGCAATCCTTCTGTCTCAGCCTTCCAAATAACTGGAACTACAGGTGCGTGCTACCACGCCTAGCTAATTTTTGATTTATTGTAGAGATAAGGTCTCACCAAGTTGCCCAGGCTGGTCTTGAGCCCCGTGGGCTCAGGCAAGCCACCGAGCCTGGCTGGCTGTCAAGATTTTGAAAACTGAGTTATGGCATTGGACTGGAGAGCTGGATAAAAAAGGAATTATTGTTTGGAGGTTGGGCTCCTTTTAGGACAGGCTTTCCTCGCTAGGTAAGTAAGTGTTCCAGGAACCCATCGGCATCAATGCACCAGCTAGTATTGTTGGAAGAGGCTGCGTTCTGCTTCAGGTAATTATGTTTTTGGAGAATCTTTCAATGTGCTTGCCCATTTCATGACGGGTGATTTGCAAGTGCACCTACCACACTACCCTGAGTACTCAGCAGTTTTTACCAAAAACGGCATGACTTCCATGACTCACTCTCTCCATTCACCTGATCTCAAGCGACTTTTTGTTGTTTCTCTGGATTTAAAAAAAAGTCCTCAAAGGGAAATATTTTGCTGATGCGGAAGAGGTCAAACAAACAAACAAATGGCAGAAACTCTAACAGGCTTCAAGATGGACTAGTTCAAAAACTGTTCTGAGCAATGGAA
>NW_007152929.1:0-801 GCF_000164805.1 Carlito syrichta | reverse complement strand
GACTAGAAAGCTGGTTAGCTATGTAGAGAGCTAGCTAAGTCACCTGGATAGACAGCTGGATTACTAGTTAATTCAGCTAGTTGAGCCAGCTTGTTAGCCAGTTGTTTAACAGGTTAAGTCAACTAGTTAATTCAGCTCCTTCCCAGCTGGCTTGCTAGGTAGCAAGCTAGTTACGGCAGCTTGCTAGACAGGTGGATTACTAGTTAATTCAGCTAGATGAGTCAGCTTGTTAGCCAGTTGGTTAGCAGGTTAAGTCAACTAGTTAATTCAGCTGCCTTCCCAGCTGCTTAGCTAGGTAGCAAGCTAGTTATGGCAGCTTGCTGGCCAGATGTCTATCTAGTTAAGTCCTCTAGTTAAGTCAGCTAGTTTGCTGCTGGCTGGCTAGGTGGCTGGCAAGTTTAGCCAGCTGATTAGCTGGCTTGTCAGTTAGGTGGCCAGCTAGTTAATTCAGATGACTAGCCAGCTGACCAGCAGGGTGGCTGGCTAGTTAAGCCAGCCGTCTATCCAACTCTCCAGCCAGCAGGCTGCCTAATTGACCTGGCTGGCTAGTCAGCTGGCCAGACCTCTAGTTGTCTAGCTGGCTCCCTAGCCAGCTAGCCAGCCAGGTAGCTAGCTAGTTAAGACAGATGGTTAGCAGTGTAGCCAAATATTTGGATAGCTAGTTAAGTCAGAAGGCTAACCAGCTACCCAGCCAACTTTCTAGTCAGCTACTTGAGTCAGCTAGATATCCAGATAGCTAGTTAAGTCAGCTAGCTAGTCAGCAAAATATTCAGCTAGCTAGTTAAGTCAGCTAGCTATCAG
>NW_007152928.1:0-709 GCF_000164805.1 Carlito syrichta | reverse complement strand
CCCCACTGCTGCCGTTCTACTCGTGTGTGGAAAGTCTCCGGTCTCAGCCCCCTCCAGATCCCTCCCCGGCTGCATTGTCCCCAGCCCGGGCACCCGGCATCAAGCCGCCGGTCACACAGGGAGGCTCTGGGCACCCGCCCCTCAGAGACGCTGGTTCCATTTCTGGCTGAAGTCCTCTGTTGGGTCCCAGCGCCACTCTCGCTGTCTAGAGCCTGCCCTTTGGAACTTTGGAGCTCTGGAACTCCGGGTCCACCCTGGCTGAGGGACTCAGCGTGAGACCCCAAATCAGAGGACCCAGACAAGCGGAGAAAAACAGATCTGCTTAAACTGCCTTGCCATTCTCCAGGAAGAGACTTCCATTGCCCTGCCCACCTAGCAACAAACTTTACCTCATTTCCTAAGGCCAGGTATTGCAGCGTGCGGGGAAGTTTTGGGTCCCTGCTCCCTCCAGCTCTCTCCCCGGCCCGGCACCCGGCACCGCAGGCCGCACAGGGAGGCTCTGAGCGCCCGCCCCTCAGAGACACCGGTTCCATTACTGGCTGAATACTCTGTAGGGACCCAGTGCCACTCTCGTCATTTACAGTCTGCCTTTTGGAACTTTGGAGCTCTGGAACTCCGGGTCCACCCTGGCTGAGGCACACAGCGTCAGACCCCAACCCAGAGGACCCAGACAAGCAGAGAAAAACAGACCTGCTTAAACTGCCTTGCC
>NW_007152927.1:0-453 GCF_000164805.1 Carlito syrichta | reverse complement strand
TGGGAGGAGCGTGCCAGTGGACCCTGGGGAACGAGGCAGATGGAGGAGTGGGCACCCAGGCAGAGACATGTCCCTGCATTAGGAACTCCTCTTGGGGAGGCTCAGTGGGCAATTCTGGACTCTCTGGGGTCCCCTGTCATCAGAAGGGAGTGGACCTAGTGGTGTGGTCACAATAGAGGTGAGGAGGGTGGGTGCTGGGGCTCATGCCTCTTATCCCAGCGTTCTGGGAGGCCAATGTGAGATGATGACCTGAGCCCCTGGGTTCAAGACCAGCCCAGGCCCCTTGGCGAGGTCTCGTCTCTACAAGAAGTGAAAAAAATGAGCCTAGTGTGGTGGTGCACACCTGTCATTCCAGCCCCTTGGGAGGCTGCAGCAAGAGGATCACTGGAGCCCAGCCAGTGGAGGCTATGGTGGCTGAGAGTGGGCCCCTGTGCTCTGGTCTGGGTGACAGAG
>NW_007152926.1:0-539 GCF_000164805.1 Carlito syrichta | reverse complement strand
CACATAACCATCCATGTTATTCCCCATTTTCCTTGTCCCCCCCAGCCCCTGCCTTCTGCCTCTATGGATTGGCTTGTTCTGGGGACTTCATGTACTTAGAGGCACATGGGGGGAGGCCATCTGGGTCTGGCTTCTTTGACGTAGCATTGTGTTTTCTTGGTTTTTTGTTGAGTCGGAGTCTCCCTCTGTTGCCCAGGTTGCAGGGCAAGGGCATGCTCATGGCCACCACAGCCTCAACCTGCTGGGCTCTGGCGATCCTTCCACCCCAGCCTTCCAGGCGGGAACCACAGACGTGTGCCACCATGCCTGGTTAATTTTTTTGATTTATTGTAGAGACTGGGTCTCGCCAAGTTGCCTAGGCTGGTCTTGACCCCGTGGGCTCAAGTTATCCACTCGCCTCGGCCTCCCAAAGTGCTGGGATGAGAGGCTGAACCACTGAGCCCAGCCCATATCTTGTTTTAATGTACATTTATTCAGTAGCTGCTGTGTTGGACATCTTGTTGTGTGCTCACTGGTCATCTATGTATTCTCTCGTAAAA
>NW_007152925.1:0-766 GCF_000164805.1 Carlito syrichta | reverse complement strand
CAGAAGATTTTGCTCTATTCTCAGTAGTTTCCAGTCTCTAGCACTTATAATCTGGTTGCAAGGCTCAGGAGTACCATTCTGGCTTTGGTTGGGCTCTCCTCACTCCTTCTTGAGGAGTCTGCTTCAGGTTCCCTAGGTGTTTTCCCTCCACAGCTCTCACTGCCAGCATTCAGTTCTCCCCAGCAAATATTCCTAAGAAAACCTCCCAAATTGTCTGCTGCTAGGTCTCCCAATCCCTTTGCATGTGCCTGTGTTCATTCCAGTATAGGGTTGGGACACCTTTTGATGCATACCCTGCACTTGGGGTATCTGCTCAGGGCAAAGAATGGTCAATTTCAGAGGATTGTGTTAATCATTCCATGGTCTCAGAATGAAGGTTGCTCAGGATGCAGGCAGCTCAGAAATTGACAGTGAAAAGAATATCTCTGTCCAGTCCCAAAACAGAGAAAATGCTGACAGTCCGTATTTTTGAATTTTTTCTCTGACTGGTCCCAGTTTCAGATTTCCTCCCTTGCTTTTTCCATGGTTTGTGCTGCCTGTGCCCTGTCTGCTACTGCAGGTATTAGTGTGTGCTGACTGTCAGTTGATCTCTTCTGCCTTTTCCCAAGAGATGCTCCATGGATGTGTGATTGTTTGCATGCAACAGGTGCAAATTCAGAACTTTGGCAAATTGTAGCCATTTCTGCGACATGTCCCAGCATTTGATCTTGTCTCCTGTCAGCTGGACATCAATCACCCACTTGCACACAGGAACAGATGCAGATTA
>NW_007152924.1:0-3042 GCF_000164805.1 Carlito syrichta | reverse complement strand
GTAAATGCTGGTCCTCCTATGCTGAGTGCATATTATGTTTAGCATGGATATTTCTTTTTGATGAATCAAATATGTTATCATTATATGGTGTCTTTCTTTATCTTTGCACACTTCTTTTAGCATAAAGATTGTTTTGACTCATGTTAAGACAAGGACTCCTGCCTTATTTTGTGACATGCCTGCCATCAACTTTGTTGTCCATTCTCTAACTTTGAGACTCTGAGCATCCTTAGTGGTGTGATGAGTTTACTGAGCAAATTACTGAGTCTTGTATTTTTGTCCACTTTTCCACTCTCCGTGTTTTCAATGTTTCCTTTAATCCATTCACATTCAGGCTGAATATTAAAATGTGAGAGTTTGACTCTGTAACAATGCTCTCAAAAGACTCTTTTGTTTTCTTTTGGGTTTTGTGTTCATATATGTGTGTGTTTTCATTTTAGAGATATGCTGTGTCTTCTGTTGCTTCTGTGTTTTTGATCTTGTGGAGTATTTGGGATTTTTGTTTCTTTTACTTCTCTGCACAGCACCTTTTATATATTTATTTTTTAGTTTTTATTTTCAATATGTGGGGCACAATTCAGGTTTAGGTATACAAATGTTCATTATGCAACTACACTTGTTGATGCAGTGTCCCCATCATCCCTGGCAGTTCCCAACTACTGTCAATCCCTTTCTTATAGTATAGAATTACAATATTTGTTAAAGGTCCACTTACAAGCACTATTTAAAGCATCTCCTGTAGAGCTGTTCTCAAAATAACATATTCTCTTAGGGATTGATCTACTGAAAAATATTTTAATTCTCTCTCACTATGAAACTAAATCTGGATAAGAATTTCTTATTTGAAATTTTTTATCACTGCAAATTGTAAAGATTTTGTTCCATTTCCTTATGGCCTTATAATGTTTCTGAAGATAAGTCTGCAGTAATTCTGATTGATCTCCTATGGAAGGTAGTCGTACCTTGTCCCTTTGCTTCTTTTAGTATTTGTTCTGTTATACCTATTTTGTGTAGGTAAATTCCTATTTGTCTAGAGTTTGGTCTTCTCAAAATAAATCTTTCAGGACTTCTTTGAATCTCCTCTGTTCATACAGTTATCTCTGTGGCCAGGTATAATATATTTAGTTGAATGACTTTATGGAATGTTTGTTCTAGGATATTTTCAATTTTCTGTCTATTTCATTTATTCTTATCAGATGTTGGTTTGGTTTCTTGATAAAAACCACATTTCTCTTGGAGAATTTCTTCATTCTCCTAATTTTTTCTATATTTTAATAGATTGTGTTAATTCCATAATTTGGTTTTTCAACTCTGAGATATTTTCTTCTGCTTCCTATGCTTGTCAGTTTGCCATTTGTATATTGAATAGAGCTATTCATTTTCATTATTTCTAAGAATCATTTCTTGAGTTTGTCTAGCTCTTTTGCAACTCAATTTAGTTTAGTCCCAACCTTTCTAGATTTTTATTTATTCTGTCCAGTAGTTATATGATATTTGTAAGTTCTTTTGGGGTACTGTCCTTCTTATAGACAGCCATTGATTTTGCCCCAGTAACTCTTCTCTCTAGCACTGATTCTTTGCTGGGGCTCTGGTCACCAGCATTTCTTCATTGATTATTCTAAATTTGTAGCATTTTTCCTATTTTTTCTCTTAAATTCCATTGTTCAGTGAAAAATGTAGAAGATATCACTTCTGATATTGATTCTACTTTTGGTCCTTCCTTGAGCTTCAGGATTGTTCAACTATGAATTAGAATTGGAGGTCAGGTAATGTGCTGTCTCTTTTAAATTTTGAGTACTTACTAAAAGACAGGGAGTGCTTCAAGGTTTCAGAATCTATTGGCAGGTCACAACATTTGCTATCCAGTGAATGGGCCATCTGGAACATGTTCTTCATCTCTGCACAGTATGACTATACAATGGGTATGCTTGCAGAGTTCCTTAGTCCAAGACAGGGTATAAGAGAGAAAGGAGAGAGGAGAAGGAGAGGAAAAAGGAGAATAAAGAAAAATACGTGTCTGCTCAGTTTCTCTTCCAGAAGATTTTGCTCTATTCTCAGTAGTTTCCAGTCTCTAGCACTTACAATCTGGTCGCAAGGCTCAGGAGTACCATTCTGGCTTTGGTTGGGCTCTCCTCACTCCTTCTTGAGGAGTCTGCTTCAGGTTCCCTAGGTGTTTTCCCTCCACAGCTCTCACTGCCAGCATTCAGTTCTCCCCAGCAAATATTTCTAAGAAAACCTCCCAAATTGTCTGCTGCTAGGTCTCCCAATCCCTTTGCATGTGCCTGTGTTCATTCCAGTATAGGGTTGGGACACCTTTCGATGCATACTCTGCACTTGGGGTATCTGCTCAGGGCAAAGAATGGTCAATTTCAGAGGATTGTGTTAATCATCCCATGGTCTCAGAATGAAGGCTGCTCAGGATGCAGGCAGCTCAGAAATTGACAATGAAAAGAATATCTCTGTCCAGTCCCAAAACAGAGAAAATACTGATAGTCCGTAATTTTAAATTTTTTCTCTGACTGGTCCCAGTTTCAGATTTCCTCCCATTGCTTTTTCCATGGTTTGTGCTGCCTGTGCCCTGTCTGCTACTGCAAGTATTAGTGTGTGCTGACTGTCAGTTGATCTCTTCTGCCTTTTCCCAAGAGATGCTCCATGGATGTATGATTGTTTGCATGCAACAGGTGCAAAATTCAGAACTTTGGCAAATTGTAGCCGTTTCTGCAACATGTCCCAGGCATTTGATCTCATGTCTCCCATCAGCTGGACATTCAGTCACCCACTTGCACACAGGAACAGATGCAGGTTAGTTTTTTGTGCACTCACTCATGTGACTTTTGTGCACTTTTATTGAATCCAAACTCATCTTTTCTTTTGTTTGTATAGGTTTTCAAAGTCATTGCCCCATCTTTCTTTCTTTTTTTTTTTTTTGTTTCTTCTTAATCAGTATAATACAAAAAAACAAAGGAAGTTACCACACTTGGCAGATACAAAATGATGTTTGTCTGTGTGTCTGCATTAAAACAAAATTTGATTACTCACTGG
>NW_007152923.1:0-3878 GCF_000164805.1 Carlito syrichta | reverse complement strand
AAATTCAGAACTTTGGCAAATTGTAGCCGTTTCTGCAACATGTCCCAGGCATTTGATCTCATGTCTCCCATCAGCTGGACATTCAGTCACCCACTTGCACACAGGAACAGATGCAGGTTAGTTTTTTGTGCACTCACTCATGTGACTTTTGTGCACTTTTATTGAATCCAAACTCATCTTTTCTTTTGTTTGTATAGGTTTTCAAAGTCATTGCCCCATCTTTCTTTCTTTTTTTTTTTTTGTTTCTTCTTAATCAGTATAATACAAAAAAACAAAGGAAGTTACCACACTTGGCAGATACAAAATGATGTTTGTCTGTGTGTCTGCAATTAAAACAAAATTTGATTACTCACTGGGACAAAAGGAAAAACAGAAAAGTAAGGAGATTCCTTTTAAACACAAATCCCTTGCTCCAAATTTATTTTTAAAAAATTATTTTTAAATTCAGAAAGCAAACTCTGTGTTTAGGTAAGAAAGGCGACAAAGGCTCTTTTTGTCTTTTTTTAACCATTAAAGTAAAATTCATTATTTTCTACAGAGTACAACACAAGTTCACAAAAAAAGATATTTTCTTTATTAAATCAAAAGAGGAAAGAAAGGAAAACTCAAACAAGGTAAAGGAAAAGCATTTCTATGACTGAATCATGACTTTGAGTTGATTGAATCCTGTTAATGCTGCAGAACAGACTACATTTGATCATAGTGGTCATTTTTTTCCCTTCACATTGTGCTATGATTTTATATTGTTTTCTAGTAGAAAACACAGAAAACTGTACAAAAACCATATTTTTAAATACAACATTTGTACCAATTAAAACATCAAACACTTTTGTCTCCAAAATGTGAAAAACAGTTTCTTTTTTTCTTCTTATATTATTCACAAAACCAACTGGAGATCAGAAAGGCAGCTGCTGCTCCAGGGTCTCAAATCCATTACTACCACCAGAGAACAGTGAAACAGTCATAGAGAGAAAAGATAAGGAAACAAAGTCAAATATTTGGCATTTGGTTTTATCCACAGCTTTTCCCAGAGCTTCTCTTGGAATTGAAAGCAAAATATATATGCAAACAGGGCTTCTCAATACACCAGAAGGGGAGCCTCAGTGCCTCCTTCCAACAGAGGTGACTCTGTGCAGTCAGACTGTGGAGCATGCAGCAGTATCTCAGGCCAGGGCTCCTGGTCTCTCTACATCCAATCATCCTTTCCAGGAATCTCGGCACACTACCATGCATGGCACCCTGGCTGGGCTGCCCTTGCCTTCTAGTAATAGTGGCCTCTGCAAGAATATCAGGCAAACTGCTATGTTCCAGGCAGAAACTGATGGGAATGCTTCCTTTATCAACCATGGGATGGATGATGCTTGACTGTGCTTCTGTCTTTCTTACCCCCTTCCATGTCCCTCAGCAACCCCTCTCCACCCTTCCTCTGACTTCCCAGCTCTCTCATGCCTCCCAGCAGTTCAGATCTGGGTCAAAGTTATCAGATACATTCCCTCTCCAGCCTCCTTCCTCAATGAACCCCCTGCAACCTCTCATTTCCATGCCTTTTCCCACCCCATTTACATTCTTACTCAAGTCTCCTAGATGCTGGGGCTGGATAGTGTCATAAAAGAACAGGGTCAGATTCCCACAAGGAACCAAAGGACTGCCTTGCCAAGCATCTAGGGTCAGTAGCTCTTTGACTCTTCACCCAATTTAAATCGTCCCTACCTTTCCTCCTGCTCCACTAGCTGAGCAAGGGCAGAGCTGTGGTGAAGAGGCAGTGAATTGGCCAGTGTCTAGAGTCGTAAACAGTATGAAGACTATAGTACTGTGCATGTAACTCAGGAAGAGCGCCAGCAGGTGGAGGCCGCTTAGGGTGCAGGGCCCCATTTTCAATCCATAATTATCTGAATACCTAAAATCCATGATTTTTCAAATTTATTAAAGAACTGTGATTACATGAAAACCACCTCAGAGAGACATGCAAATCCAGAATCACTGGGGAGGGAACCTGATTATCAGGAATAAATACTTGTTGGAGGCTCAAAAGTTTGGTGACATTATCCAGGTAATTATAATGAATGTTTGGTTGAAAGGTGTAAACTAGTATAAGGGTGAGAGCTGTGCAATCCCCACACACCACACTCTAGTGACTTTCCTTCCAAGAATCCAAAAGTTCTCAGGGTGACAATGCAAGTTGATACTCGAATGACTCTGAAATGTGCAGGGCTAATGATGGAGAAATACACATGAGGTTTCTCCAGACATAATTCTCTAGTCTCTGAGAAGGACTTTTGTATAATCTTAAACCTCGTGAGAAAATAATAATTATTTACCATTTTAGACCTCTTCTACCAATATCCCTTTATCCTGTAAATAAATATATTTAGTCAATGAAGGTAACATGCAATCAAATAGTTTTGGGATGCTGCAGTGAAGTAAGGAAGTAAAAAATTTTGAAAATAATCTGTATATCTTTTGAAAGTCATAATTCAGAGGAAGAAGGACAGTACATCAACAGCATTCAATTGTGACAGCATATCATGAACGTCTGCCTTATCCATTAACTCCTCATCAGTATAATTGATCTGCATTAAAGAAGAATATATAAGAATGAATTGACTCTCTCAGGAAGAGAACTCCTCAGGGAACCCCAATGACAACAGAGGAGAAAAATTCCAGGATGGTAGAGCAGGTAAAAGCCCTTGACACCAACAACTCTCTTGACTTCAGATTAATTTCTCTTTGAATGTGTGGACTTTGAGACTCTGTGGTCTTTCCTGTAGATAATGTATGCCTGATGTGAAGGTTAATCACATAATTCTAAAGAAGATAAAAGACTCACTCAAATTCCCCAAACGGTTTTGGATTTACTGTGTGATTTATTGTACCATTGCATCTGGGAGTCATCAGGGAGGGACTCATGATTGGTTTCTAAGACACCTTACTTGGAGTCACAATTCAGAGAGATCTCTGGGTTCAGCAAAGGAAATTCTTTATTTTAAAAATTTGTGCCATTTGCATACTATGTCATGAAGGAGCACTCTGTACTAGGGCACAGATTTTCATGGAGTGTTAAACAGAGAAAGATGTTTGTGAAACCAAACAGGAAATTTCTCTGCAGGGCTGGGAATTGGCAGTAGAGGGTGATCAGGATCCACCCAATGCAGGCTCAGCCCTGGAGCAGGTGCAAAGGAGGCTGGGGAAACGGTGGTTGGGGGGAATTAATCACAAAGCCTGAGACTTTTTTATTTCAAAACAAAAATGCTGTAAAAAGTTAAATAAAAAACTCAACAAGGGCTACTGATGTGACTGTAATCATCCTATGTTACTTGCAGCAATCATTAGACCAAAACATCTATGAAAATCATGAATAAAAAGAGAAATTACACGTGCTTTCAGATATACTAACAGAATGAGAATAAGAATGATTTAATTAATTCAATGTATTCAAATAACAGGAGATACACAGATCCCAGGAAGTAGACTTGAAGGGGGTAAAGACAAGAAAATGATGAGGTGGACTGTGTGCCACTTAAACATGGGATTACTTTAATAACATATCTTGTGAGCATTTGTTCCTAGTAAAGAAATTATCTTCATGGCATTTTGAGCATGAAAAAAGAAAACACATAATTAGACAATTATTGGGACTTCAATGTCAGGACTTACAGTTGCATGATCTTTGTGTCTTCTATTTTCCCATCTCATGTTGGATCCAGTTTGAGATACAAAAATCCTGTCTTATGTATTTGCATAGTGGTGAAGTATTGCCGAGGTAAATACAGATATGTCTGTGTCCTGAGAGCATCACCAAACAACATATCCCTCCACTAAATAAGTGTCTGAGAGCACATATATTCTTGATGTACTGGAGTTGGAGTGTTTTCTTCTTG
>NW_007152922.1:0-4854 GCF_000164805.1 Carlito syrichta | reverse complement strand
GTCATTTTTTTCCCTTCACATTGTGCTATGATTTTATATTGTTTTCTAGTAGAAAACACAGAAAACTGTACAAAAACCATATTTTTAAATACAACATTTGTACCAATTAAAACATCAAACACTTTTGTCTCCAAAATGTAAAAAACAGTTTCTTTTTTTCTTCTTAAATTATTCACAAAACCAACTGGAAATCAGAAAGGCAGCTGCTGCTCCAGGGTCTCAAATCCATTAATACCACCAGAGAACAATTGAAACAGTCATAGAGAGAAAAAGAAAAGGAAACAAAGTCAAATATTTGGCATTTGGTTTTATCCACAGCTTTTCCCAGAGCTTCTCTTGGAATTGAAAGCAAAATATATATGCAAACAGGGCTTCTCAATACACCAGAAGGGGAGCCTCAGTGCCTCCTTCCAACAGAGGTGACTCTGTGCAGTCAGACTGTGGAGCATGCAGCAGTATCTCAGGCCAGGGCTCCTGGTCTCTCTACATCCAATCATCCTTTCCAGGAATCTCGGCACACTACCATGCATGGCACCCTGGCTGGGCTGCCCTTGCCTTCTAGTAATAGTGGCCTCTGCAAGAATATCAGGCAAACTGCTATGTTCCAGGCAGAAACTGATGGGAATGCTTCCTTTATCAACCATGGGATGGATGATGCTTGACTGTGCTTCTGTCTTTCTTACCCCCTTCCATGTCCCTCAGCAACCCCTCTCCACCCTTCCTCTGACTTCCCAGCTCTCTCATGCCTCCCAGCAGTTCAGATCTGGGTCAAAGTTATCAGATACATTCCCTCTCCAGCCTCCTTCCTCAATGAACCCCCTGCAACCTCTCATTTCCATGCCTTTTCCCACCCCATTTACATTCTTACTCAAGTCTCCTAGATGCTGGGGCTGGATAGTGTCATAAAAGAACAGGGTCAGATTCCCACAAGGAACCAAAGGACTGCCTTGCCAAGCATCTAGGGTCAGTAGCTCTTTGACTCTTCACCCAATTTAAATCGTCCCTACCTTTCCTCCTGCTCCACTAGCTGAGCAAGGGCAGAGCTGTGGTGAAGAGGCAGTGAATTGGCCAGTGTCTAGAGTCGTAAACAGTATGAAGACTATAGTACTGTGCATGTAACTCAGGAAGAGCGCCAGCAGGTGGAGGCCGCTTAGGGTGCAGGGCCCCATTTTCAATCCATAATTATCTGAATACCTAAAATCCATGATTTTTCAAATTTATTAAAGAACTGTGATTACATGAAAACCACCTCAGAGAGACATGCAAATCCAGAATCACTGGGGAGGGAACCTGATTATCAGGAATAAATACTTGTTGGAGGCTCAAAAGTTTGGTGACATTATCCAGGTAATTATAATGAATGTTTGGTTGAAAGGTGTAAACTAGTATAAGGGTGAGAGCTGTGCAATCCCCACACACCACACTCTAGTGACTTTCCTTCCAAGAATCCAAAAGTTCTCAGGGTGACAATGCAAGTTGATACTCGAATGACTCTGAAATGTGCAGGGCTAATGATGGAGAAATACACATGAGGTTTCTCCAGACATAATTCTCTAGTCTCTGAGAAGGACTTTTGTATAATCTTAAACCTCGTGAGAAAATAATAATTATTTACCATTTTAGACCTCTTCTACCAATATCCCTTTATCCTGTAAATAAATATATTTAGTCAATGAAGGTAACATGCAATCAAATAGTTTTGGGATGCTGCAGTGAAGTAAGGAAGTAAAAAATTTTGAAAATAATCTGTATATCTTTTGAAAGTCATAATTCAGAGGAAGAAGGACAGTACATCAACAGCATTCAATTGTGACAGCATATCATGAACGTCTGCCTTATCCATTAACTCCTCATCAGTATAATTGATCTGCATTAAAGAAGAATATATAAGAATGAATTGACTCTCTCAGGAAGAGAACTCCTCAGGGAACCCCAATGACAACAGAGGAGAAAAATTCCAGGATGGTAGAGCAGGTAAAAGCCCTTGACACCAACAACTCTCTTGACTTCAGATTAATTTCTCTTTGAATGTGTGGACTTTGAGACTCTGTGGTCTTTCCTGTAGATAATGTATGCCTGATGTGAAGGTTAATCACATAATTCTAAAGAAGATAAAAGACTCACTCAAATTCCCCAAACGGTTTTGGATTTACTGTGTGATTTATTGTACCATTGCATCTGGGAGTCATCAGGGAGGGACTCATGATTGGTTTCTAAGACACCTTACTTGGAGTCACAATTCAGAGAGATCTCTGGGTTCAGCAAAGGAAATTCTTTATTTTAAAAATTTGTGCCATTTGCATACTATGTCATGAAGGAGCACTCTGTACTAGGGCACAGATTTTCATGGAGTGTTAAACAGAGAAAGATGCTTTGTGAAACCAAACAGGAAATTTCTCTGCAGGGCTGGGAATTGGCAGTAGAGGGTGCTCAGGATCCACCCAATGCAGGCTCAGCCCTGGAGCAGGTGCAAAGGAGGCTGGGGAAACGGTGGTTGGGGGGAATTAATCACAAAGCCTGAGACTTTTTTATTTCAAAACAAAAATGCTGTAAAAAGTTAAATAAAAAACTCAACAAGGGCTACTGATGTGACTTTAATCATCCTATGTTACTTGCAGCAATCATTAGACCAAAACATCTATGAAAATCATGAATAAAAAGAGAAATTACACGTGCTTTCAGATATACTAACAGAATGAGAATAAGAATGATTTAATTAATTCAATGTATTCAAATAACAGGAGATACACAGATCCCAGGAAGTAGACTTGAAGGGGGTAAAGACAAGAAAATGATGAGGTGGACTGTGTGCCACTTAAACATGGGATTACTTTAATAACATATCTTGTGAGCATTTGTTCCTAGTAAAGAAATTATCTTCATGGCATTTTGAGCATGAAAAAAGAAAACACATAATTAGACAATTATTGGGACTTCAATGTCAGGACTTACAGTTGCATGATCTTTGTGTCTTCTATTTTCCCATCTCATGTTGGATCCAGTTTTGAGATACAAAAATCCTGTCTTATGTATTTGCATAGTGGTGAAGTATTGCCGAGGTAAATACAGATATGTCTGTGTCCTGAGAGCATCACCAAACAACATATCCCTCCACTAAATAAGTGTCTGAGAGCACATATATTCTTGATGTACTGGAGTTGGAGTGTTTTCTTCTTGGTGAAAACAGCTACATTTAAGGGTTTCACACATCCCAGGGTACAGAAGAGGCCAAGACAGTCCCATGGGATTTTAGAGCCCACCAATAGGGATTTCATACACACCTGTCCCTATCCAAATGTACTTACTCTCAGGTTCAGTCGTTGTAGACTGGGGCTGAGATGAAGAAGCCTGGGGCTTCAGTGAAGGTTTCTGCAAAGCTTACAAATATACCTTCACCAGCTACCTTATACTCTGGATGAAACAGGTTCATGGAAAAGGGCTTGAGTGGATGGGATGTGTACAGTCACAAAATGGTAACATAAAATGTTCACAGAAGTTCCAGGTCATAGTCACTATGACTGGAGACAGGAACATGAGCACAGCCTACGTGGACCTGAGTAGTCTGAGCCCTGATGACATGGCCATGTATTATTGTGCAAAAGACATAGTGTGGATACCCACATCCTGAGAGTGAGAGAAACTTGAGGAAGAAGAAAACTGTGCTGGGTTGAGGGAAAGAGAGGGATTGTAAAGTTGAAGATTGTCTAGAAAATGCTGTAACATAACTTTGGAGAAAGAACAATAAAAACATACATAGAGCCGGGCTCGGTGTCTCAGCCTGTAATCCCGCGCCTTGGGAGGCTGAGGTGAGTGGATTGCCTGAGCCTGCGGGTTCGAGACCCACCTGGGCAACCTGGCAAGATCTCATCTCTACAATAAATCAAAAAATTAGCTGGGCACGGTAGCACGCACCTGTAGTTCCAGCTACTTGGAAGGTTGAGGTGGAAGGATCGCCGGAGCCCAGCAGGTCGAGGATGCAGTGGCCGGGAGCAGCCACTGCACTCCCGTCTGGCAAGAGAGTGAGACTCCAACTCAACAAAATAAAATAAAATATAATAAAATACATAGACTCTAATTATATAAGAAATGTTTGATTAAATAATCACCTTATATGAAAAATATCACAACTGGGTAAAAACTAAAAAGTCACACAACCATTAATTTTTATGGAGATATGAGTTTTCAAATCTGACTGATGAATACTTCAGGGAATAGGCCTTTTTCTTATAGTTAGTCAAGGTGTAATTCTTAAGAAATTGCTCAAATATATTCCAAAAAATCACTTTTCTTATTTCAACCTAAAATACTAGAACACTTTTAGAATCACAGTTATATTGAATAGAAAGTATAGATCATTCCCATAAACCTATACCCCACATGCATAGCCTTCTCCACTATCAACATTCTGCACCAACATTTTAAACATGGTACAGTGCCAGGACCTACATCATATATCAGTTATTGGATTCCTTATGTTCTTTTGACATAAAGAATTATAAATTATCTGGAAATATCACAGATTCTCTAAATGGGATACTGGTAATTATACCAATTAGAGGGAAAGTTGCATTTTTTTTCCAGATCCCATAGAGATCTTGAACAATTTATATAACATTGATATTGAAAAACAGAGCCCTTTCTGTGCAAATCAGGACTTTCTCCACCATGCACTATGAAAGTTGACCAGGATGTCTTACCCCAAGGTGACCTCACATCACCTATAGAGTACCTTAGCATGTAATAATAGGTATCACACCTGTTGATAAATGGTGCCATCCCATGAGCTTGCTTGCTAGCCCTTTGGAGTCAATTTGATTAATTCAGCTGAAGCCCCAATCCCCTTAAGGCATAGAA
>NW_007152921.1:0-1001 GCF_000164805.1 Carlito syrichta | reverse complement strand
TTTAGAGAAATAATCATCCCAGAAATCTTATCTGGTGGTAGTAGAGAAAACTGGTTCGCTGCCATCTCTGCTTTCATCCTGTTTTCATTTCCTTCCATCAAGACATTTCTCAATGCATCCGTATTGCACTGTTTATTTCATTGTCTGTCTTTCCCCCATTTGCTTATAAGCTCCATGAGGTCAGTAACTTTATTTATTTTGTCCAGTGCTATACCCTGTGCTTAGAAAAACACCAACCACATAATGAGCCCTCACTGCAGATTTGTGGAATTACTATATGATTTAATGAAGAAATAGATGCAAATACATGGTATAGGCTTCTCCACTCTTTTCTGCTTGTGAATGTCATTGTTGACCACACACAGCACTTTTTTTCCTACTCACTCTAAGCATATCAGAGTGTGCCTTTCCTTATTGCCAATAGATAGAGCTTTATTCAGTATGAATACTATGTGCTAACCCTCTAGATAGAGGTTCATTCAGTACAAAAATTGTGTGCTACCTCTTCTTTAAGAAGTAATGTCTATTTTCTTGGAAACTACAGAATCTTGGAATCAGATTACTGTGTTCTAGTAAAATTTTAAAAGTAATTTATCTTTTCCAGAAGATGCTTTATCTTTATTCTTCAGATGTGATGAAACTTTACTCAGGGACTGGGACTGAATCAATTGTCTTTTAAAAAGACCCATGTCCTGCTAGTATTTGAATTCTGGCTAAAGTGCCAGCTGTGATATTTAGGGGAAGGTGCTTTTCCACTCTGTGCTTCAGGTATTGCATCTGAAAATTAAAAAAAAAACAAACAAACGATCTCATTGAACTATTACTCTGATTAAATTAATACATACATGTAAAATACTTCAAGTATGACCTATAAAAGGGTACATACAATATAAAAGTTTAAAATTGATGTTGTCTTTTTAAATTATTTCCATGATGATCACTAAAAAATCTGTTCTCTGTCTGAATCAACATTTAAAATAAAAGGCTTATTTCTTATCTTA
>NW_007152920.1:0-775 GCF_000164805.1 Carlito syrichta | reverse complement strand
CCTCCAGATCCCTCCCCGGCTGCATTGTCTCCAGCCCGGGCACCCGGCATCAAGCCGCCGGTCACACAGGGAGGCTCTGGGCACCCGCCCCTCAGAGACGCTGGTTCTATTTCTGGCTGAAGTCCTCTGTTGGGTCCCAGTGCCACTCTCGCTGTCTAGAGCCTGCCCTTTGGAACTTTGGAGCTCTGGAACTCCGGGTCCACCCTGGCTGAGGCACTCAGCGTGAGACCCCAAATCAGAGGACCCAGACAAGCGGAGAAAAACAGATCTGCTTAAACTGCCTTGCCATTCTCCAGGAAGAGACTTCCATTGCCCTGCCCACCTAGCAACAAACTTTACCTCATTTCCTAAGGCCAGGTATTGCAGCGTGCGGGGAAGTTTTGGGTCCCTGCTCCCTCCAGCTCTCTCCCCGGCCCGGCACCCGGCACCGCAGGTCGCACAGGGAGGCTCTGAGCGCCCGCCCCTCAGAGACACCGGTTCCATTACTGGCTGAATACTCTGTAGGGACCCAGTGCCACTCTCGTCATTTACAGCCTGCCTTTTGGAACTTTGGAGCTCTGGAACTCCGGGTCCACCCTGGCTGAGGCACACAGCGTGAGACCCCAACCCAGAGGACCCAGACAAGCGGAGAAAAACAGACCTGCTTAAACTGCCTTGCCATTCTCCAGGCAGACTTCCATTGCCCCGCCCACCTAGCAACAAACTTTACCTCAGCTTTTAAGGCAACAGTGTGAAACAGGAAGACAAAGCCCCACCCCTATGCTGCTACGAAAAA
>NW_007152919.1:0-763 GCF_000164805.1 Carlito syrichta | reverse complement strand
CACTCTCGCTGTCTAGAGCCTGCCCTTTGGAACTTTGGAGCTCTGGAACTCCCGGGTCCACCCTGGCTGAGGCACTCAGCGTGAGACCCCAAATCAGAGGACCCAGACAAGCGGAGAAAAACAGATCTGCTTAAACTGCCTTGCCATTCTCCAGGAAGAGACTTCCATTGCCCTGCCCACCTAGCAACAAACTTTACCTCATTTCCTAAGGCCAGGTATTGCAGCGTGCGGGGAAGTTTTGGGTCCCTGCTCCCTCCAGCTCTCTCCCCGGCCCGGCACCTGGCACCGCAGGTCGCACAGGGAGGCTCTGAGCGCCCGCCCCTCAGAGACACCGGTTCCATTACTGGCTGAATACTCTATAGGGACCCAGTGCCACTCTCGTCATTTACAGCCTGCCTTTTGGAACTTTGGAGCTCTGGAACTCTGGGTCCACCCTGGCTGAGGCACACAGCGTCAGACCCCAACCCAGAGGACCCAGACAAGCAGAGAAAAACAGACCTGCTTAAACTGCCTTGCCATTCTCCAGGCAGACTTCCATTGCCCCGCCCACCTAGTAACAAACTTTACCTCAGCTTTTAAGGCAACAGTGTGAAACAGGAGACAAAGCCCCACCCCTATGCTGCAACGAAAAACAAAAGGCAGAGGCTGGAATCGGAGATCACAGAAGTGACTCTAGTTTGATGGCTTATTTTGACCTATGATTTTATCATTGAAACTGTTGGTCTAGATTACGTTTGGTGTTTACCTTCTGACTTATACTGTT
>NW_007152918.1:0-774 GCF_000164805.1 Carlito syrichta | reverse complement strand
CCTGCCCTTTGGAACTTTGGAGCTCTGGAACTCCCGGGTCCCACCCTGGCTGAGGCACTCAGCGTGAGACCCCAAATCAGAGGACCCAGACAAGCGGAGAAAAACAGATCTGCTTAAACTGCCTTGCCATTCTCCAGGAAGAGAACTTCCATTGCCCTGCCCACCTAGCAACAAACTTTACCTCGTTTCCTAAGGCCAGGTATTGCAGCGTGCGGGGAAGTTTTGGGTCCCTGCTCCCTCCAGCTCTCTCCCCAGCCCGGCACCCAGCACCGCAGGTCGCACAGGGAGGCTCTGAGCGCCCGCCCCTCAGAGACACCGGTTCCATTACTGGCTGAATACTCTGTAGGGACCCAGTGCCACTCTCGTCATTTACAGCCTGCCTTTTGGAACTTTGGAGCTCTGGAACTCCGGGTCCACCCTGGCTGAGGCACACAGCGTGAGACCCCAACCCAGAGGACCCAGACAAGCGGAGAAAAACAGACCTGCTTAAACTGCCTTGCCATTCTCCAGGCAGACTTCCATTGCCCCGCCCACCTAGCAACAAACTTTACCTCAGCTTTTAAGGCAACAGTGTGAAACAGGAGACAAAGCCCCACCCCTATGCTGCAACGAAAAACAAAAGGGAGAGGCTGGAATCGGAGATCACAGAAGTGACTCTAGTTTGATCGCTTATTTTGACCTATGATTTTATCATTGAAACTGTTGGTCTAGATTACGTTTGGTGTTTACCTTTTGTCTTATACTGTTTCTTGATTTTTTTGGCCTGTCTCTGTT
>NW_007152917.1:0-940 GCF_000164805.1 Carlito syrichta | reverse complement strand
CTGCCCACCTAGCACAAACTTTACCTCATTTCCTAAGGCCAGGTATTGCAGCGTGCGGGGAAGTTTTGGGTCCCTGCTCCCTCCAGCTCTCTCCCCGGCCCGGCACCCGGCACCGCAGGTCGCACAGGGAGGCTCTGAGCGCCCGCCCCTCAGAGACACCGGTTCCATTACTGGCTGAATACTCTGTAGGGACCCAGTGCCACTCTCGTCATTTACAGCCTGCCTTTTGGAACTTTGGAGCTCTGGAACTCCGGGTCCACCCTGGCTGAGGCACACAGCGTCAGACCCCAACCCAGAGGACCCAGACAAGCAGAGAAAAACAGACCTGCTTAAACTGCCTTGCCATTCTCCAGGCAGACTTCCATTGCCCCGCCCACCTAGCAACAAACTTTACCTCAGCTTTTAAGGCAACAGTGTGAAACAGGAGACAAAGCCCCACCCCTATGCTGCAACGAAAAACAAAAGGCAGAGGCTGGAATCGGAGATCACAGAAGTGACTCTAGTTTGATGGCTTATTTTGACCTATGATTTTATCATTGAAACTGTTGGTCTAGATTACGTTTGGTGTTTACCTTCTGACTTATACTGTTTCTTGATTTTTTTGGCCTGTCTCTGTTTAGCTATCAGTATTCTTTAGGGAATCTTTCTTACCTGTCTTTTTTCACTTCTTCCCAGCCCTGTGTCTCTCTCTCACCTGATAGTTGGTATGTATATCTGTTTTCCCTCTTGCACTTCTCCCTTTCGCTTATTTTGACTTATGATTTTATCATTGTAACTGTTAGTTTAGATCACGTCTGTTGTTGACCTTCTGACCTACACTGTCTCTCAATTTTATTGACCTGTGTCTGTGTAGCTATCAGTACTCCTTAGGCAATCTTTCTTACGTGTCTTTCTTCACTTCTTCCCGATCCTGGTGACTGTTTTTTCACCTGATAGCTGG
>NW_007152916.1:0-823 GCF_000164805.1 Carlito syrichta | reverse complement strand
GTTCGCACAGGGAGGCTCTGAGCGTCCGCCCTCCAGAGACACCGGTTCCATTACTGGCTGAATTACTCTGTAGGGACCCAGTGCCACTCTCATCATATACAGCCTGCCTTTTGGAACTTTGGAGCTCTGGAACTCCGGGTCCACCCTGGCTGAGGCACACAGCGTCAGACCCCAACCCAGAGGACCCAGACAAGCAGAGAAAAACAGACCTGCTTAAACTGCCTTGCCATTCTCCAGGCAGACTTCCATTGCCCCGCCCACCTAGCAACAAACTACCTCAGCTCCTAAGGCAACAGTGTGAAACAGGAGACAAAGCCCCACCCCTATGCTGCAACGAAAAACAAAAGGCAGAGGCTGGAATTGGAGATCACAGAAGTGACTCTAGTTTGATGGCTTATTTTGACCTATGATTTTATCATTGAAACTGTTGGTCTAGATTACGTTTGGTGTTTACCTTCTGACTTATACTGTTTCTCGATTTTTTTGGCCTGTCTCTGTTTAGCTATCAGTATTCTTTAGGGAATCTTTCTTACCTGTCTTTTTTTCACTTCTTCCCAGCCGTGTGTCTCTCTCTCACCTGATAGTTGGTATGTATATCTGTTTTCCCTCTTGCACTTCTCCCTTTCACTTATTTTGACTTATGATTTTATCATTGTAACTGTTAGTTTAGATCACGTCTGTTGTTGACCTTCTGACCTACACTGTCTCTCGATTTTATTGACCTGTGTCTGTGTAGCTATCAGTACTCCTTAGGCAATCTTTCTTACGTGTCTTTTTTCACTTCTTCCCGATCCTGTGACTGTTTTTCACCTGATAGCTGAAT
>NW_007152915.1:0-676 GCF_000164805.1 Carlito syrichta | reverse complement strand
CTTTTTTCCTAATTTGCTGGCACTGGTTATTATTTTTAGATAAAATATTGCTATCATTGAAAAAACCAGAATCATGCAGAAGTATTTGCCAGTGTCTCTGACATTTCATATGTGTATATGTGTATTTTTAACTACCTTTCTCTAGCTTCAATATGCATTTTATTTATTTGTAATAAACTATCTAAGGTATAACTATCATGTAATTATCTTCATGTATTTATAATTAACATTTGCTAATATTCATACATCTGTAGTCTTCTCTAATGGGCACAATCATATAGTTAGCAAAATAAATAATATTTAATGTTCTTGTTCTTAATGCACAGTGGTGTGACTATAGTTAACAATAGTAAACTTATATTACAAAATGCTAGAAGAGGATATTTTAAATGTTCTCAGCACAAATAAGTGATAAATGCTTGAGACGATAGAAATTTTAAGAACACTGACTTGATGATTTCACATTATATGTATATACAAATTTTCACATACATTTAGAAATATTTACAAGGTGAGAGGCAATTGAGACATGGTGATGGACACATTGGAGATCACGTTAACCTGCAGGCCAGCAGGCTTGCAGGAGGACTGAGCAGAATATTGCTGAGAGGAGTTCTCCTGAGTCAGAACAACAACGAGACCCTCCTTTGTTCAAAGAATCATGTTTGTTTAGTTT
>NW_007152914.1:0-691 GCF_000164805.1 Carlito syrichta | reverse complement strand
GATAAAATATTGCTATCATTGAAAAAACCCAGAATCATGCAGAAGTATTTGCCAGTGTCTCTGACATTTCATATGTGTATATGTGTATTTTTAACTGCCTTTCTCTAGCTTCAATATGCATTTTATTTATTTGTAATAAACTATCTAAGGTATAACTATCATGTAATTATCTTCAGGTATTTATAATTAACACTTGCTGATATTCATACATCTGTAGTCCTCTCTAATGGACACAATCATACAGTTAGCAAAAGAAATAAGATTTAATGTTCTTGTTCTTAATGCACAGTGGTGTGACTATAGTTAACAATAGTAAACTTATATTTCAAAATGCTAGAAGAGGGTATTTTAAATGTTCTCAGCACAAATAGGTGATAAATGCTTGAGACGATAGAAATTTTAAGAACACTGACTTGATGATTTCACATTATATGTATATACAAATTTTCACATACATTTAGAAATATTTACAAGGTGAGAGGCAATTGAGACAAGGTGATGGACACATTGGAGATCACGTTAACCTGCAGGCCAGCAGGCTTGCAGGAGGACTGAGCAGTAATATTGCTGAGAGGAGTTCTCCTGAGGTCAGAACAACAACGAGACCCTCCTTTGTTCAAAGGAATCATGTTTGTTTAGTTTTGTCTGTGGAATAATATAAACCTCAGTGCACTGTTGAAAATACTGCAAC
>NW_007152913.1:0-991 GCF_000164805.1 Carlito syrichta | reverse complement strand
AGCATGTATAACATTTTTATAAATATTTGCACAGGTGTGTATGAATAGAATTTGATGTCTCTGTAGCAAAACGTCAGGAGTATATTTCTAAGTCTTTGGAAATGGGCATGTTTAACCTTATTAGAAGCTATTCATTGTTTCCAGAGTAGCTCTTTCATTTTGTGTTTTCACTAGAAAAGTTGTAGGTATGCCATGCACACCAACATAGGTATTGTCAATATTTCTTTTTTATTTGAGTCATTCTAGACAAGTGTGTAGTGGTGTTTCATTTGCCTTTATATTAATTTATCTAATGATGAATTGACAAATTATGTCAGCATTCTTCTTATAGCACCTGTTTATCTTCTTTAATGGGATGTCTGTTCAAATTTTTGCCTGTTTTGCAGATAGGTTGTTTCTGTTACCGTTTTCTTTCAAGGATTCTTATATATTCTGAGTACAAGTTTTTGTTGGTTATATGATTTGCAAATATTTGATGAACTCTGATGTCTTTTATTCATTTTGTTGATAGTCACTTTGGCAGAAAAATTTTTTAATTTTAATGATGTTTGGTTTAATTTCATTAGATTTTTTTATCATAAGATTTTATTTTTAAGATTAGTACATGACTGTTCACAATGTAAAGCTTTACAATGGACCTTACAGTCTTTATTTTTCTAGTGTCTCATAGTATGAGCTCACTCACTTCTTGTATCCTGTTGATATAGTGGTTTTTAGTTTATTTGCATATGGTTATACATTGTTACTAGACTGTTTTCCTAAAATTATGAGCAATCATGTTTTCCTTTCAAGTATGAATGAGATATTTCATAAGAAATGAGTTCTTGGATATTTTATTTTTAATGGTTTTTATAAGTTTCTCATCAAACATGCTGAGATGTGTTTCAGATATCAAACTGAGACATTTTCCTTTTAAAGTGTTGGGCTTTCTACTTACCTTGGTCATGCACGTCTCCCTGTGTCCTTAGTTATCTGAAATGAAACTTCATCT
>NW_007152912.1:0-1259 GCF_000164805.1 Carlito syrichta | reverse complement strand
ATGTAAAGCTTTACAATGGACCTTACAGTCTTTATTTTTCTAGTGTCTCATAGTATGAGCTCACTCACTTCTTGTATCCTGTTGATATAGTGGTTTTTAGTTTATTTGCATATGGTTATACATTGTTACTAGACTGTTTTCCTAAAATTATGAGCAATCATGTTTTCCTTTCAAGTATGAATGAGATATTTCATAAGAAATGAGTTCTTGGATATTTTATTTTTAATGGTTTTTATAAGTTTCTCATCAAACATGCTGAGATGTGTTTCAGATATCAAACTGAGACATTTTCCTTTTAAAGTGTTGGGCTTTCTACTTACCTTGGTCATGCACGTCTCCCTGTGTCCTTAGTTATCTGAAATGAAACTTCATCTGCTATAGTTCCAATATGAAATTCTTCAGAACTCATTAGTGTACTGCCATTAAGAGACACCTATAATGAGGATTCATCCTCTCTGTTTTATAATTTCATAAAGTTATTTTATTAATGCACCTATCATTTATATTGCTTCTTCTTCATTGCAACAATACCTAGTGTGCATATGTGTAATTCTTCATTCTTGGTTCTATAAGTTTAGTTTCAAGTTTAATAGAGACATACATTTTATTTATTTGTATCATTATGCTTGGGAGGATTCAGCCAATGAATCCAGTGGCAACATATCAGGGGTGCATCTGACCTAGGTAAAAGGAGCCTTTTTTCTTGATCATTTATTAAATGTGATACAGTATCTACTTGCATGGACCACCCACCTGGAACCTACCATTTATTTGTGAAGAACTGGAAAGAAGTCATGGATCTGATTTAGCTGGGTAGAAAGAGGAACCACAGAGTTTGACAGTTACAATTTCCTGTTTTATAGAGGTAGGGGAGGATCACAACTGAGAATCAGCCTAGGTTATAGTACAGGAGGCAACCAGCCTGTTTATCGGTTTTTCATGCACAGTTATGTGTAACTGTGTCTACAGAGCCCATGGTATTCATGGTTAAGGCACCTGGTTTTTGGAGTTATCCTTGGAGTTGGTAAGCCTGCTCTTCAGTGATACGCTGCAAAACTTATCATTATTCCACCAGATACTCACAAGTCACTCCAATGCCTGCAGTGGAACCTGATAGATCCACCCCACAACCATTCCAGAGGTGCTCATTTGGAATTCAGAGAAGGTGCAGAGAAAACCTAGGACGTCTCCACCTTTTCTCCACTTCCTCTCTTTTTCACTGAGGAACAAAGCTCCATAAAGTATTAATAGCTTCCTCA
>NW_007152911.1:0-768 GCF_000164805.1 Carlito syrichta | reverse complement strand
TAGAACACAGTGGCACACTCATGACAATCCACCTGTGGGCTCTGGTGATCCTTCTGCCTCACCCTTCCAAAGTAGCAGGAACTACAGGTTCACGTTTACCATGCCCAGCTAATTTTTGATTTAGTGTAGAGACAAGGTCTCACCAAGTGGCCCGGGCTGGTCTCAAATCCACAGGCTCAAGCAATTCACTCACCTTGGCCTCCTTAAGTGTTGGGATGACACGCTGAGCCACCGTTGAACAGATATTTGTACACTTATGTTCATAGCAACATCATTCACAATAGCCAAAAGGTAGAACCAACGTGTTCATCTGTCCATCTACTCATACAATGATTTGTGGTCTACTCATACAATGAAATACTTCTCAGTCACAAAAAGGAAGGGAAATAAGGCAGACACGGAAGGGGAAATCTTGGAAGAGTCCACTTTTCGAAGGTAACTAGAAGAGCCAAGTTCATAGAGACAGAAGGTGGAATGGTGACTACCAGGGACCAGAGATGGGAAGTGGGGGAACTACTGTATAATAGCTTGTTGTTTATGAGGATGATCCACAGAGATTGTATTGGGGCTGAAGAAAACTTTGGGATATAGATAGGGGTGGTAGTTACACAACGTAGTGAAAGTGTTTAATACCACCAAGATATACAGTAACGACTGGCTGGGTGCAGTGGCTCATGCCTATAATCCCAGGACTTTGGGAGGCCGAGGTGAGAGGTTTGCCTAGCCCGTAGGTTCCAGATGAGCCTGGGCAACTTGGTGAGACCTCAC
>NW_007152910.1:0-397 GCF_000164805.1 Carlito syrichta | reverse complement strand
GATATAGATAGAGGTGGTAGTTACACAAACTTGCGAAAGTGTTTATCACCACCAAGATATACAGTAACGACTGGCCGGGTGCAGTGGCTCATAGGTATAATCCCAGGACTTTGGGAGGCCAAGGTGAGAGGTTTGCCTAGCCGGTAGGTTCCAGATGAGCCTGGGCAACTTGGTGAGACCTCACCTTTACAATAAATAAAATAAAAATAATAATAATATTAGCCGGGCATTGTGGTACATGCCTGTGGTTCCAACTACTTGGAAGGCTGAGGGAGAAGGATCTCCTGAACCTAGCAGGTTGAAGCTGTGGTGGCCATGAGCATGGCACTGTACTCCAACCCGGGTGACAGAGTGAGACTCCCACTCAAAAAATAAACACATAAGCTGGGCTCGGTGG
>NW_007152909.1:0-1134 GCF_000164805.1 Carlito syrichta | reverse complement strand
CGGGCAGGGTCGATTTTTAGATCGTTTAGGAATCACCAAATGGTTATGCACAAAGCTTGTACTGATTTACACTCCCGCGAGCAGTGTAGAAGTGTTCCCTTTTTGTCATTTCCTCGCCAGCATCTGTTGTTTTTGGAATTATGGATGATAGCCATCCCGACTGCACTTAGGTGACCTCTCAACGTAGTTTTCATTTGCATTTTTGGATGACTAATGAGACTGAGCTTTTTGAAATGTCTTTGGTGACTGCGTGTATGTCTGTTGTTGAGAAGGGTCTGTTCATATCGTTTGTTCACTTTGAAATGAGGCTGTTTGTTCTTTCCTTGTCGGCACGTGGGAGTTCCTAGTAGATCCTAGATGAGCATCCTTTATCAGATGTACATTTGCAAATATTTTTTTTCCAGTCGGCGGCTTGTTTTTCTCTTTTTGGAGTCAGGGCCTCACTCTGATGACCAGACTGGAGTAGAGTGGTACAATCATACCTGACCACAGTGTGGACCTCCTGGGCTCAGGCAATCCTCCCAGACAGCTACAAATACAAGCCTATGTCTCCATGCTCAGCTCACTGATGACATTTTTGAGATAGAGATGAGGCTGCGTGATGTTAGACAGTCGCGTCTCCAAGTCCTGGGCTCCAGCAATCTTCCGTCCTCAGTCTGCCAAAGTGCTAGACGAGAGGTGGGAGATTCCAGGCCTGGCCTACCCTTAGCAGGAGTTGTTCTGGTGCACAAGGAAGTGTGCTTTGATTGTTGGGATACGCTTCCTACCTGTCCATAGCCAACGATTTCGCTTGCTTTCCTTATGGAGCTATGAGTCTCCTTTACGTCTCACCACGAATATTCACCCCTCAACCTTGCGGAAAGCACCCTTGGATTTGTTCTTGCCACATACTCTCCCTGAACAGTAGCCAACGCTTTTAGTGATAATTTCAGAGGGCTGTGATCATAGGAAGTGCCTCTAATGTGAGGAAAACCTCCTCTAAACCCATGCTGTGGAGCCAAAGGTAAGGGCAGAGACCCACTTCTCTTGGAGTGACACCCATGCTTCAGGATGGGTGCTGAGTGAGGTCATGTTTCCAGGTCCTCACAGGTGGCCGCCACTAGCATGTAACCTCTGCTCTACAAGAAAAGCAGC
>NW_007152908.1:0-614 GCF_000164805.1 Carlito syrichta | reverse complement strand
AAGTTTTTTTGGAATTAAGGACACGTGTAAACCAGATTCCTTTATTCTTCCTTAGCAATAGACAGTGCAGTTCCCTGTATCCAAATTCCATTATCCAAAACTCCCAAAACCTGATTGGTGGTTATCTCTTAGCAAGAGGCTCTGTAGGTTTTTGGGATGGAGGACCCTTGGCAAGGGGCCGTGTATTTTTCTGTATATTAGGACTCTCATTAAATAGATTCTGCTTCGAAACTATAATATATTTTTAGCCCTTTCCAAGATGTGCTGTAGATTTTTGGGATTGAGGACTCGTGTAACACAGATTCCTCATGATTTCTTAGCAAAAGGTCAAGTAGTTGCCTATATATAAGGGCTCCATTTCCCCAGATTTATGCTTAAAAACCCTGATTCGTGTTTAGCCCAGAGCAAGACGGCCTGAAGTTTGTTTTGGACTGAGGTCACGAGTAACACAGATTCCTTATTCTTACTTAGCAATAGGCAGTGAAGTTTCCTGTATGTGAGGACTCCCATTACCCAGATTCCTACTTGAAAAACCTGATTCGTGGTTACCTCTGAGGAAGACGGCGTGTAGTTTTTGGGATTGAGGACTCATTTAACCAAGATTCCTTATACTT
>NW_007152907.1:0-3513 GCF_000164805.1 Carlito syrichta | reverse complement strand
TATCTCCAGAATGAAAACAATCCAATTGTCTGGCCTATTATACCTAATAAAAAATTATTTCAATGCATACTATGGAAAATAAGCAGCAATGGGAGTGGATGAACTACACTTGCATAAAACATGGATGAATTTCACAAATAGAATGATGGGCAATAACAAAGTATATACCATGTTTTTATTAAAAAAGATAAAATGCAGATCATGCATAATTATTCTAAGGTCATCAGGAAATCAGAGTTGTTATTTCTATTTTTTTGCTGGGGAAAATATTTTACAGTAAGTTAGAAGAGTAGAAGGAAATGAATGATTAGAATAGAGAGTTTAAATGGGTCTGTATCACAATAAGTTTGAGAATATTGGAAATGAAAATATAGGTATGATGGGGCCTTAGACCTGGGTGTCTCTAGAGTGTGCCCCATGTTTAGCTCTTGAGGATCTTATCACTTATCACTATTTTCCTCTATTAACCTGTTTGTGATTTCAGACCTTCCTGACAATGTAACACACTCTCTGCTGTCTCATATTGTCTCTGACAAAAGTCTTATCCTCTTAGCCTTCTCCCACCATTTCCCTAAGTAAAACCCGGTTTTTTCTCAGCCTGTTCCAGTCCTCTTAATTGCTTTCCCTTTAGAATTTATTGCATCTGCTGCTAGTCATATTTACAAATGCTAAGAGGCATTTTCCGTTTTTTTCTGGACTGGAAAGCCTTGTGTCAACTGATCCCTGGGCTATGCCTAGATCCAAGCATCCCTTCTGCACCCTGTTCAATAGTCGTCCCAGACCTGCAGATTCGGGCTGATGTTCAATTGAGGAGGAGTCATGCAGGGAAGCAGGAACCTCCTTGGCTTTCTTGTCTTCACTTGGACACAGCACCTCCTGTTCTGGTTGCAGATGTTCTGGCATATATTCGTTTTCTGAGAAATATAGAAAACACGTGGGTCATGCTTGATGTTTCAGCGCTTTTTATTTATCCTTAACATTAAGGAATACTATGTCACATGTTCAGTGAACATATATGTCTTCTATCCTCACGGATATCATAGTCTGGGTCCTACTACAAAAAACTGTAAATACACAGTAGTATTTATTGGGTCTGTATATGTCGTGAATGACTGGATTTCCACCATGTGTGATCTTTGTGGAACAGAACCAATGTACATAGCTCCTTTCTCCCTGGGCAGACAATTTTATAATATTCATCAACCTCCCTGTAGTTGGACTTTCCGTGTGATTAAGTTTTCTACAAGAGAATATGAGTGTAAGGGACATGGGCCACTCCCATACATAGACACACAGACCCATGTACCCTTCAGTTCTTTCCTGATCCAGTAAGTCAGTGTCTCTCTGAAAATTTCATGTTGATGATGACACAGTTTTCATCTGTCCCAGCATATGAATTACATCATAGAGGAAATTGCATTATTGCCATTATATATATCCTGAATTGTTACGGAGCAAGAAATAGATTCATTGTGTACTGGTTATTATGGTCTAGTCTACTCTAATGAAATTGGGGTAGAATATTTTTATGAGAGACAAATAATCAGACCAGGTGTATCAAAAGTGGAGAATTGTTTTATAAATAAATAATTATCTTCCTGGTGGTGCTTTATGTGTGTACATGTGAATAGGTGTGCTTGTCTTTTATGACTCACAGTTTATACTACATAAAAATATCTTAGAATATGCCCTATTCTAGTGAAGGTGAAAGGAGGACAGTTTCACTCTTCAGACTGTCTTCAAGAAACTCCAAACATTGTTGGAAATGTGAAATTCTACTTAGGAATATATGAGCCACTATTTAAAAGGTGGGTGTTGTCTTCAATCTGTCCCCTCTTACCACTAAGCAGAGGTCCTCCCTCATGGGATTTACATTTATACTCTCAACCTGCATGGCAATGACAACTGTCTAGTATCCAAGCTGTCTTCCCTCTTTTCAACCTTATCTCGCCACATGATGTCTTGTGAGTGAATGTGTGTATTTGCAAGTGTGCCTTATTTTTTAAATTTCATTTATGTATGAACACCACATTTACATTTTCATCATCTGAAGCAATACAGGTTTTATTCCTGAGTAAATTAGTTATTATTTGCTTCATATTCTCATCCCTGCATAACCAGTATTCCAGTGCTGGAGTTTTTTCCCCCAATGTTTCCTTCACCTCTATAGGCCAATAAAAGAAGAAAGTGTCATTAGAAGTATATTAAAATTTTATTTCTCCAGTGTCTTCAAAAAGATATCAAATAAAGGGAAACACATTTTTTTAAAGAATAGCTAGTCTAAACTAACCCACCATGATGTCTTTGACAGCAATCCTGGTTGACTTTCTGTACCTGGCATAGGTTAAGCGGCAAACACAAGGACCCAGTCATCTAAACCTTCTCTTTTCTCTCTCAGACGACCAAGCCTAAGAAAGACTAGGATAGTGTGTTCATTTCTCTCCCACATCTTTCCTCCCTCCTTGGTCTCTTCCCCTCTTGCTATTATTTCTCCACCACAACTAGAAATTCCCTCTTCTTCCTTTTTTGGGAGGAAATTCCTGGTCAGCCTGGGTTCTGAGAAGATTTTGACAAGTACCCTTTTTTTTTATTCAGGGGGCAGTACTTGCCTTCCAGATGTTTTGTTTTTTGCTTTTGCTTCATGTTTGAACTCTTTAGAGAGATACTCAACCAGGGCTTCCCTCTGTGAAACTCAGCACTCAGAGAGTTAGTTGATAATAGCAATCAAATTTGTACAATCAGTAAAAAATCACTCAAGAGATTTTTCTCTTCACCACATCACAGTCCTGACTAGTGTTGGACACATCAGTGTTGGGAGCCGGCCACGGAGGCCCACAGAGCGTTAGGGATCAGGAAGGGCCATTGACCCCGAGACCACTAGGATGCGTTTGGGAGCTATTGACCCCATCTCCTCCCCCTTTCTACTCAACACTAACCAGATTAAGCTCCTGTGAGCTCAAAACATAAAAACTCTGAGACCGGGACAAACACAAGCTAACTTTATAAGCTCATTGCTCCCATTCTTCCACAAACTGCAGTTTTGGCTTTCACACAACTTGCAATTCAAACTTGGGTCACATCTAAGAGTCTTAGTATTGGTCACAGGCTTCTAGGTCATGATCTTAGGATTTATTGAGGTTGAATAAGGTGTAAGTTGTAGAATATAGTTTTAGAAGACAGCCATTGTGTTGAAAGAATATGGCTGGGTTACTTGCAGGCAGCCCACTGTGAACTTTGGACTGGGCCACATTCCAAACATTCTGGGATGGGCCACTTTAGTTTGTAAAGTAAGTACTTAAGTCTCTATAGAATTGTTTAACTTGGCATTAGTCCGAAAAGGGTTCATACGCAATATGAAAAGGGATTATAGGCAGCACGAAAAGGGTTTAAAGGCAGTCATGGATTAAGATTTCATGGATTAGGTTTAACATCTGTTATGGGATAATACCTGAAAGAACATCTGGTGGGTGGGGAACGCCCCTCACACCTGAATGTGTATGAAAGACCCATTAT
>NW_007152906.1:0-5060 GCF_000164805.1 Carlito syrichta | reverse complement strand
GAGACCGGGACAAACACAAGCTAACTTTATAAGCTCATTGCTCCCATTCTTCCACAAACTGCAGTTTGGCTTTCACACAACTTGCAATTCAAACTTGGGTCACATCTAAGAGTCTTAGTATTGGTCACAGGCTTCTAGGTCATGATCTTAGGATTTATTGAGGTTGAATAAGGTGTAAGTTGTAGAATATAGTTTTAGAAGACAGCCATTGTGTTGAAAGAATATGGCTGGGTTACTTGCAGGCAGCCCACTGTGAACTTTGGACTGGGCCACATTCCAAACATTCTGGGATGGGCCACTTTAGTTTGTAAAGTAAGTACTTAAGTCTCTATAGAATTGTTTAACTTGGCATTAGTCCGAAAAGGGTTCATACGCAATATGAAAAGGGATTATAGGCAGCACGAAAAGGGTTTAAAGGCAGTCATGGATTAAGATTTCATGGATTAGGTTTAACATCTGTTATGGGATAATACCTGAAAGAACATCTGGTGGGTGGGGAACGCCCCTCACACCTGAATGTGTATGAAAGACCCATTATAATTCCCAATAAATGGCTTCTGCACTAAACAGGGGTCCAGTCTCTTTCTCTCTCTATTTCTTTCTCTCTTTCTTCCCCCCAATCGCCGACACTGTCTCCACCTTTAGGGTACCCTGTACCCGGCTGGAGCTGGACTCCGGCAAGTGGTGCCTGAATGTGGGACCTCAAGTTAAGCTTTATTTTTCTTTTTTGGGATAGATAGGACCTTACCCAGGGTACCACAGACCCCTCTGTAGAGACAGGCAGAGCAAGGAAGGGTGAGCAGTTTAAGAGCCATGATAGAATCATGGGCCAGAGTGAATCTAAAGAAAGGAACATGTCTACTAGTATTTTGAACATATTGTCCAATAGAGGAACTGATTAGCTTGCCTTTTGCATTTTGTATGCCTTAGCTTTATGGAATATTATCTGAGATGCTTTAAATCCACAGCATGATTTCTCTAAAATTCCAGCCAAAAATAAAGACACTCCCCTGCTGGCTGTAGCCTCGGTGCCTCCTTTAGAAGATGAATTTTTCCCCAAGGAGGAAATGGAGTTGGAGGAGGAAGTGATTGGGTATCATAAGCAAAAAAATCCTGGTAATGTTGCCAAGGTACCTCCTCCTATACCCTTTACTAGAAATAAGGTGAAATCACCGAAATTCACACCTGGGTATGTGTCTCTGGCAAGTGTAGGTATGCAAGGAACCAGAGAAAAGGCTGAGAAAGAGGGAGATTTTACCTTGTCTTCGTGCTTTCCAGTAATTTATATGGAAGAAGGCACAGTAAACAAGGTACCTCACTGGGAGCTGCTACCATATAGATTAATTAAGGAACTTAAAGGGGCTTGTACTCGGTATGGTCCTACAGCTCCTTATACTATTACTATTATGGAACAATTTGCCACTCGGTGGATGACAGCACAAGATTGGCGACAACTTGCTAAAAGCTGTTTGTCAGGAGGAGCCTATTTACTATGGAAAACTGAATTTGAAGATCAGGTTCGGATCCAGAGGGCTGTTAACCAGCAGAGGGATCCAAATCAGTTTCATGTTTCTAGCAATATGTTGTTAGGAAAAGGATTATATGAGTCAGTTGACAGTCAACTATTCTTACCCAAGAAAGTTTTACTCCAGGTAAATTCTTGTGCAAGTAAGGCTTGGAAGAAGTTACCTATTAATTCTACTCAGACTACCTCACTCTCTGATCTAAAGCAGAAAACAGATGAAACTTACGAGGAGTTTCTCTCTAGACTTACAACAGCATTAATCTCTAATGCAGAAGCAGCAAATATTCTTATTAAACAGTTGGCTTTCGAGAATGCTAACAATACTTGGCAAGCTTTGATTAGACCGATTAGAAGAACAGGACAATTAACCGATTATATCAGGCAGTGTGCTGATATTAACCCTGCTGTGATGCAGGGTATGGCAATAGCTGCCACCTTGAAGGGAGAATCTTATACACAATTTGTGCAGGGAATGCAAAATGGTAACAATAAATCAAAAAACAGCTCGGTTTTAACTTGTTATAACTGTGGGTAGCCTAACCATATTAGTAGGGACTGCCCAGCTAAACAAGGGTTGCAGGAAATCCTGATGCAACAGCCTAATGAGAGATCTCGAACAAAGTCTCTGTGTCCTAGGTGTCAGAAGGGATTTCATTGGGTTAGGTATGGCAAATCCAAATTTCATAAAAATGGCACTCTGTTAACTAAACAACGATCTACAGTGCCAATTCCAGGAAATGGGCAGAGAGGCCAGCCCCAGCCCCAAACAACAATAGGGGCAGCTTCTAGTATGAACCTGTTTGTTCCCTTTGTCCCATCTCAGAACTCATCAGAGCCACTCCAGGGAGCACAGGACTGGACCTCCGTTCCTCCACCACAACAATATTAACTCCAGATGTTCCAGTTACACCAATTCCAACGGGAGTGAAGGGCCCTCTCCCGGATGGAATAGTGGGTATAATATTAGGAAGAAGTTCCTTGTCTCTACTAGGAGTTTCTGTGATTCCTGGACTGGTGGACTCTGACTACACAGGGGAAATCGAGGTACTTGTTTCTCCCCCTAGCAAAACTGTACAATTTTATGAAGGTCAAAGAATAGCTCAGTTACTACTCTTACCCTGTCATAAAATGGGCAAGTCTCTAACCGATAAGCCCAGTGGTGACTCTGGATTTGGCTCAAGCAATTTCGCTTTCTGGGTTCAGGAGATTACTAACTCCAGACCTCTAAAAGCTTTATATATTCAGGGAGTTAAAATTAAAGGCCTTCTAGATACAGGGGCTGATGTTTCTTGTATTGCTGGGAAAGATGGCCATCTTCCTGGCCAACACAAGTAGCCCCATCAGGACTCATTGGTATTGGTCGAGCACCCTCTGTAGCCAAAAGTGCTCAAATCTTAAATTGGACAGGTAATGAAACTTCAGGAACCTTTTGACCCTACATCATTCCTTCCAACCCCATTACACTTTAGGGACGCGATATTCTTACTCAAATGGGTACGCTTCTGTATAGTTCAGATGACAAGGTGTCAGTGCAAACACTACAAATAGGATATGATCCCTTAAAGGGGCTTGGAAGGAACAGACAGGGCATAAAAGGATCTGTTCAGGTTGTAGAGAGGAAAGACCGGTCTGGTATTGGCTTTTCAAATATTGCCCTAGGGGCCACTATTGTTCCTGAGGCTGCTGATCCTATTACCTGGAAAGATGATAAACCAGTTTGGGTGGAACAATGGCCCATGCCCTCAGAGAAACTTAAGGCAGCAAGAGAATTAGTTCAACAGCAGTTGGAGGCTGGCCACATAGAGCCTTCTACCAGTCCTTGGAATACTCCTATATTTGTTATAGAAAAGAAATCTGGAAAATGGAGACTTTTACAAGATCTAAGAGCCATTAATACCACCATGGAGGCTATGGTTGCATTGCAACCCAGGCCGCCATCTCCGGTTGCTATTCCTGCTGATTATAACATCATAGTTATTGATTTACAGGATTGCTTTTTTTCTATACCTTTAAGTTCTCAAGAGAGTAAAAGATTTGCATTTAGTTTACCTTCTCATAATTTAAAACAACCGTTCCAGAGATATCAATGGAGGGTTCTGCCACAAGGTATGAAAAACAGCCCTACCTTGTGCCAGAGGTTTGTAGATGCAGTTTTGTGGGATATAAGGAACCAACATCCTAATCTTTACTTAATTCATTACATGGATGATATTTTATTGGCTCATGCAGATCGTCCTCTTTTGCATAATGTTTTGAATGAAACAGTAACAGCATTGGCTAATTGTGGTTTGAAAATTTCTCCTGAAAAAATTCAAACCAACCCACCCTTTACTTATCTTGGCCAAGTGTTAAACACTCAAACTGTGAGTCATCAACCTCTACAATTAAGAAAGAAACATTTGGTTACCTTAAATGCTTTTCAGAAATTATTAGGAGATATTAATTGGCTGAGACCTTATTTACATGTCACTACTAGATTTAAAGCTTCTTTTTGATATACTGCAGGGGGATCCCTCCCCCACTTCTAAAAGAGTTTAATACCCAAGGGAAAAGAGGCCTTAACTCTCGTGGAAAAGGCCATTGGGTCCCAAAGGGTGAAAAGAGTAAGTTATGACTTACCATGGGAATTAATTGTGTTGGCTACTTTTCATACTCCAACAGGGTGATTGTGGCAGGAAGGACCTATGGAATGGTTACATTTACCAGTTTCCTCTAAGAAAGTTTTAGCATCTTATTCAAACTTAGTAGGTTTGCTAATAATCAAAGGAAGACAGAGAAGTGTGGAATTGTTTGGAAATGATGTGGACAATATCATCATCCCATATGACAAAACTCAGTTTCAAACCTTGTTGCAAACTAATGATGATTGACAAGTGACTTTGATTGATTTTAGAGGACAAATTTTGTGTCACTTACCTAGAAATCCATTGTTGCAGTTTGTGAAATGTAATCCTATAATTATTCCTCGTGCATGTTCCTTAGTCCCCTTTGAGGGAGCAGTATTGGTTTTTACTGATGGTTCTTCTAATGGTAAAGCAGTGGCCGTAATTAATGACAGACCTCATGTTTTAAGTACTTCAGAGACTTCATCACAAAAAACAGAATTAAGAGCTGTCTTATATGCCTTTACCATTCTAAAAGACAAGAGATTTAACTTCTATACTGATTCTTGCTATGTTCAGGGGCTGTTTCCTCATATTGAGACAGCAACTATTCCTGTTAGTAAAACCACAATTTTGGAATTGCTTATACAACTGCAACAATTGGTTTGTGTTAGAAAAGAGCAATTTTTCATTGGCCATGTCAGATCTCATTCCAGCCTTCTGGGACCTCTACATGAAGGTAATTGATTGGCTGATAATTTAACAAAACCTGCCATCTATGCAACTTTGGAGACAGAGGCAGTTACTCAAGCTCAACTGTCTCATAATATTCATCATCAAAATGCTACTGCTTTATGTTATGAATTTCAGATACCTAGGGAAGCAGCAAGACAGATTGTTAAAAATTGTCCAGCATGTCCTACTTTTGTTAG
>NW_007152905.1:0-7307 GCF_000164805.1 Carlito syrichta | reverse complement strand
GGGTACGCTGTACCCTGGCTGGAGCTGGACTCCAGCAAGTGGCGCCTGAATGTGGGACCTCAAGTTAAGCTTTTTTTTTTCTTTTTTGGGATAGATAGGACCTCACCCAGGGTACCGCGGACCCCTCTGTAGAGACAGGCAGAGCAAGGAAGGGTGAGCAGTTTAAGAGCCATGATAGAATCATGGGCCAGAGTGAATCTAAAGAAAGGAACATGTCTACTAGTATTTTGAACATATTGTCCAATAGAGGAACTGATTAGCTTGCCTTTTGCATTTTGTATGCCTTAGCTTTATGGAATATTATCTGAGATGCTTTAAATCCACAGCACGATTTCTCTAAAATTCCAGCCAAAAATAAAGACACTCCCCTGCTGGCCGTAGCCTCGGTGCCTCCTTTAGATGATGAATTTTTCCCCAAGGAGGAAATGGAGTTGGAGGAGGAAGTGATTGGGTATCATAAGCAAAAAAATCCTGGTAATGTTGCCAAGGTACCTCCTCCTATACCCTTTACTATAAATAAGGTGAAAACACCGAAATTCACACCTGGGTATGTGTCTCTGGCAAGTGTAGGTATGCAAGGAGCCAGAGAAAAGGCTGAGAAAGAGGGAGATTTTACCTTGTCTTCGTGCTTTCCAGTAATTTATATGGAAGAAGTCACAGTAAACAAGGTACCTCACTGGGAGCTGCTACCATATAGATTAATTAAGGAACTTAAAGGGGCTTGTACTCGGTATGGTCCTACAGCTCCTTATACTATTACTATTATGGAACAATTTGCCACTCAGTGGATGACAGCACAAGATTGGCGACAACTTGCTAAAAGCTGTTTGTCAGGAGGAGCCTATTTACTATGGAAAACTGAATTGAAGATCAGGTTCGGATCCAGAGGGCTATTAACCAGCAGAGGGATCCAAATCAGTTTCATGTTTCTAGCAATATGTTGTTAGGAAAAGGATTATATGAGTCAGTTGACAGTCAACTATTCTTACTCAAGAAAGTTTTACTCCAGGTAAATTCTTGTGCAAGTAAGGCTTGGAAGAAGTTACCTATTAATTCTACTCAGACTACCTCACTCTCTGATCTAAAGCAGAAAACAGATGAAACTTACGAGGAGTTTCTCTCTAGACTTACAACAGCATTAATCTCTAATGCAGAAGCAGCAAATATTCTTATTAAACAGTTGGCTTTCGAGAATGCTAACAATACTTGGCAAGCTTTGATTAGACCGATTAGAAGAACAGGACAATTAACCGATTATATCAGGCAGTGTGCTGATATTAACCCTGCTGTGATGCAGGGTATGGCAATAGCTGCCACCTTGAAGGGAGAATCTTATACACAATTTGTGCAGGGAATGCAAAATGGTAACAATAAATCAAAAAACAGCTCGGTTTTAACTTGTTATAACTGTGGGTAGCCTAACCATATTAGTAGGGACTGCCCAGCTAAACAAGGGTTGCAGGAAATCCTGATGCAACAGCCTAATGAGAGATCTCGAACAAAGTCTCTGTGTCCTAGGTGTCAGAAGGGATTTCATTGGGTTAGGTATGGCAAATCCAAATTTCATAAAAATGGCACTCTGTTAACTAAACAACGATCTACAGTGCCAATTCCAGGAAATGGGCAGAGAGGCCAGCCCCAGCCCCAAACAACAATAGGGGCAGCTTCTAGTATGAACCCTGTTTGTTCCCTTTGTCCCATCTCAGACTCATCAGAGCCACTCCAGGGAGCACAGGACTGGACCTCCGTTCCTCCACCACAACAATATTAACTCCAGATGTTCCAGTTACACCAATTCCAACGGGAGTGAAGGGCCCTCTCCCGGATGGAATAGTGGGTATAATATTAGGAAGAAGTTCCTTGTCTCTACTAGGAGTTTCTGTGATTCCTGGACTGGTGGACTCTGACTACACAGGGGAAATCGAGGTACTTGTTTCTCCCCCTAGCAAAACTGTACAATTTTATGAAGGTCAAAGAATAGCTCAGTTACTACTCTTACCCTGTCATAAAATGGGCAAGTCTCTAACCGATAAGCCCAGTGGTGACTCTGGATTTGGCTCAAGCAATTTCGCTTTCTGGGTTCAGGAGATTACTAACTCCAGACCTCTAAAAGCTTTATATATTCAGGGAGTTAAAATTAAAGGCCTTCTAGATACAGGGGCTGATGTTTCTTGTATTGCTGGGAAAGATGGCCATCTTCCTGGCCAACACAAGTAGCCCCATCAGGACTCATTGGTATTGGTCGAGCACCCTCTGTAGCCAAAAGTGCTCAAATCTTAAATTGGACAGGTAATGAACCTTCAGGAACCTTTTGACCCTACATCATTCCTTCCAACCCCATTACACTTTAGGGACACGATATTCTTACTCACATGGCCACGCTTCTGTATTGTTCAGATGACAAGGTGTCCGTGCAAACACTACAAATAGGATATGATCCCTTAAAGGGGCTTGGAAGGAACAGACAGGGCATAAAATGATCTGTTCGGGTTGTAGAGAGGAAAGACCACTCTGGTATTGGCTTTTCAAATATTGCCCTAGGGGCCACTATCGCTCCTGAGGCTGCTGATCCTATTACCTGGAAAGATGATAAACCAGTTTGGGTGGAACAATGGCCCATGCCCTCAGAGAAACTTAAGGCAGCAAGAGAATTAGTTCAACAGCAGTTGGAGGCTGGCCACATAGAGCCTTCTACCAGTCCTTGGAATACTCCTATATTTGTTATAGAAAAGAAATCTGGAAAATGGAGACTTTTACAAGATCTAAGAGCCATTAATGCCACCATGGAGGCTATGGTTGCATTGCAGCCAAGGCCGCCATCTCCGGTTGCTATTACTGCTGATTATAACATCATAGTTATTGATTTACAGGATTGTTTTTTTTCTATACCTTTAAGTTCTCAAGAGAGTAAAAGATTTGCATTTAGTTTACCTTCTCATAATTTAAAACAGCCGTTCCAGAGATATCAATGGAGGGTCCTGCCACAAGGTATGAAAAACAGCCCTACCTTGTGCCAGAGGTTTGTAGATGCAGTTTTGTGGGATATAAGGAACCAACATCCTAATCTTTACTTAATTCATTACATGGATGATATTTTATTGGCTCATGCAGATCGTCCTCTTTTGCATAATGTTTTGAATGAAACAGTAACAGCATTGGCTAATTGTGGTTTGAAAATTTCTCCTGAAAAAATTCAAACCAACCCACCCTTTACTTATCTTGGCCAAGTGTTAAACACTCAAACTGTGAGTCATCAACCTCTACAATTAAGAAAGAAACATTTGGTTACCTTAAATGCTTTTCAGAAATTATTAGGAGATATTAATTGGCTGAGACCTTATTTACATGTCACTACTAGATTTAAAGCTTCTTTTTGATATACTGCAGGGGGATCCCTCCCCCACTTCTAAAAGAGTTTAATACCCAAGGGAAAAGAGGCCTTAACTCTCGTGGAAAAGGCCATTGGGTCCCAAAGGGTGAAAAGAGTAAGTTATGACTTACCATGGGAATTAATTGTGTTGGCTACTTTTCATACTCCAACAGGGTGATTGTGGCAGGAAGGACCTATGGAATGGTTACATTTACCAGTTTCCTCTAAGAAAGTTTTAGCATCTTATTCAAACTTAGTAGGTTTGCTAATAATCAAAGGAAGACAGAGAAGTGTGGAATTGTTTGGAAATGATGTGGACAATATCATCATCCCATATGACAAAACTCAGTTTCAAACCTTGTTGCAAACTAATGATGATTGACAAGTGACTTTGATTGATTTTAGAGGACAAATTTTGTGTCACTTACCTAGAAATCCATTGTTGCAGTTTGTGAAATGTAATCCTATAATTATTCCTTGTGCATGTTCCTTAGTCCCCTTTGAGGGAGCAGTATTGGTTTTTACTGATGGTTCTTCTAATGGTAAAGCAGTGGCCGTAATTAATGACATACCTCATGTTTTAAGTACTTCAGAGACTTCATCACAAAAAACGGAATTAAGAGCTGTCTTATATGCCTTTACCATTCTAAAAGACAAGAGATTTAACTTCTATACTGATTCTCGCTATGTTCAGGGGCTGTTTCCTCATATTGAGACAGCAACTATTCCTGTTAGTAAAACCACAATTTTGGAATTGCTTATACAACTGCAACAATTGGTTTGTGTTAGAAAAGAGCAATTTTTCATTGGCCATGTCAGATCTCATTCCAGCCTTCTGGGACCTCTACATGAGGGTAATTGATTGGCTGATAATTTAACAAAACCTGCCATCTATGCAACTTTGGAGACAGAGGCAGTTACTCAAGCTCAACTGTCTCATAATATTCATCATCAAAATGCTACTGCTTTATGTTATGAATTTCAGATACCTAGGGAAGCAGCAAGACAGATTGTTAAAAATTGTCCAGCATGTCCTACTTTTGTTAATGTTCCAGCAGGAGTTAATCCACGAGGATTAAAACCTAATGTGTTATGGCAAATGGATGTAACTCATGTACCTACATTTGGAAAATTGTCTTATGTACATGTTACTGTGGATACATTTTCTCATGTTATTTCAGCCACAGCAAGAACTGAAGAAGCTTGCAAGAATGTGGTGTAACATTTATTTTTTGTTTCTCACAATTAGGTATGCCAAAACAACTTAAGGCTGACAATGGTCTTGCATATACATCAAAATCTTTTCAACAGTTTTGTTCTCAATTTAATATTTCTCATTCTACAGGAATTCCTTATAACCCACAGGGTCAAGCCAAAGTTGAAAGAGCCCATCAAACTTTAAAAAATCAAATACACAAATTACAAGAGGGGGAGTTTAAGTATAGTTGTCCTCATCAAGTTTTAAACCATGCTTTATTTGTTATAAACCATTTAAATTTGGATTCTTCAGGCAATTCAGCTATGGCTAGACACTGGAACCCAGGAGGAAATGTTAAACCTATGGTAAAATGGAAGGATCTTCTCACAGGCCAATGGAGAGGGCCTGATATATTACTAACTAGTGGGAGAGGATATGCTTGCATATTTCCACAGGATGCGTCAACTCCCGTTTGGTTTCATGATTGATTTATTCAAAATGCCCCCGCTAACCTGAAGACTGAGATGGGTGGCATGGACCCTGTAGACTCAAAGGAATAGATGTGGAGCAATGCCTACCAACCATTAAGAAGAGGAGCTGTTTTCTTTGCATATGGAGGCATCATTACATGCTGAACAGGATTTGCAACACTTGTCTAAACAAGAATTGCACCATCCACCCTGCCAGCCAGAGGAAGGAGGAACACTGACACACCAGATGAGAGAACTTTCATTGCAGAACAAAAACTTCCCTCTCAGATTATCCCCAAATCAAGACAACACACTATCAGATGCTGTCTAAAAACTATAGCAACGTCTTCAGCATCTGTTGTTCCCAATTACCAGCATGGGAGCAAATAGAATTTCTGGCAGAAGAAGCAGGAGATATGGTAACTTCACAACATGCTAAAAATGTAAACAAAATAAGGGTTTTCACTTCCTTTGTCCTCTCCTATTTCTCCTACAACTCCAATTCCTGCTTTCCCTACTACTCTTGTTTTTTGTAATCTGTTCCATGAGTCCCTTCGCCTTTATCTGGGAAGGAAGGGCAGGTGTCTACGGCCGTGGTGCCTAGCTCTGACTTTCAGTCTTTCTCTTTAGCTTTCAGAGAAGGGGCAGGTGCCAAAGGCCACAGCACCTGACTCCAGCTTCCAGTCTTTCTCTCTTACCTTCAGAGAAGGGGCGGGTGCCAACGGCCACGACACCTAACCCCAGCCTCCAGACTTCTCACCCTCCTTTTTCCACCCACATGTCTCTTCTTAAGGGGGTGGCTTGTACAAAGGGCTTATGAAGGAAGCTCTTGTTCACCTCTCATTTGTTTCTAACAACACTGAGAAGGACTGGCTGATCATTTCATGAGATTCTGGATATCCAATATGGAGATATTGTATTTATGACTCTAAAGTGGACTATTTTTTACCCTGTGTAAAACTCGACCTTATACTTCAAGGTTAGATGGGGAAAATCCCATCTCTGCTAGATGGTATATTAATGAATGGGTACCTCCAGTGTTAACACTGACCATAAAACGTCAAAATGATGTTTATAATTAGTCTTATAAACAAGTGTATTAACTAATTGTTTAACTGATGTTTCTTATAAGGGATTTGTTATTCTCAGACAGACTCCTGTGAATATGTTTTAAAAACATTGTTGGAAAAGATTTTTGGAGTTACAGCCTTAATAGCTACTTTTCAGCTGTAGCATTACCTAGGGAAGTTCATACAGCTACGTTTGCTGATCGGCTATCTAAAAACATTTCTATTGCCGTAGCTATTCAGGAAATCATAAACCAAAAGTTAGAAAGTAAGGTTAATGCTTTGGAGGAAGCAGTTTTAGCAGTAGGGCAAGAACTTGTGACCTTAAAAATTAAAAATTGGCTCTCCAATGTCACTCTGAGTTTAAATCTGTCCATACTTGGGTCAAAGTAACTTGGATTTTGGAACCATTCAGACCTAAGTATAGAACTTACTAAATTACATCAAGAAATTCAGGCATCATTTGCTAACCAAAAAATCATTAATGTCTATACTCATCAATGTGGGTATTTGAGGAGCAGTGATTCTTTTGTTGCTGTGTCTACTCCCAATCATCTTCAGAGTCAGCTCAATATGGAGTTTCATGGTTTCGTGCTAGAAAAAATAAAAAAGGGGGAGATATTGGGAGCCAGCCACGGAGGCCCACTGAGCGTTAGGGATCAGGAAGGGCCATTGACCCTGAGACCACTAGGATGCGTTCGGGAGCTATTGACCCCATTTCCTCCCCCTTTCTACTCAGGACTAACCAGATTAAGCTCCTGTGAGCTCAAAACATAAAAACTCTGAGACCGGGACAAACACAAGCTAACTTTATAAGCTCATTGCTCCCATTCTTCCACAAACTGCAGTTTTGGCTTTCACACAACTTACAATTCAAACTCGGGTCACATCTAAGAGCCTTAGTATTGGTCACAGGTTTCTGGGTCATGATCTTAGGATTTATTGAAGTTGAATAAGGTGTAAATTGTAGAATATAGTTTTAGAAGACAGCCATTTCGTTGAAAGAATGCGGCTAGGTTACTTGCAGGTAGCCCACTGTGAACTTTGGACTGGGCCACATTCCAAACATTCTGGGATGGGCCACTTTAGTTTGTAAAGTAAGTACTTAAGTCTCTATAGAATTGTTTAACTTGATATTAGTACGAAAAGGGTTTATACGCAATATGAAAAGGGTTTATAGGCAGTACGAAAAGGGTTAAAGG